>NC_143033.1:33907500-34125000 GCF_057628025.1 Oncorhynchus mykiss | reverse complement strand
GGAATAATGTGTCCCTGAACAAAGGGGGGGGGGGCAAAATCAAAAGTAACAGTCTAAGTATCTGGTGTGGCCACCAGCTACATTAAGTACTGCAGTGCATCTCCTCCTCATGTACTGCACCAGATTTGCCAGTTCTTGCTGTGAGATGTTACCCCACTCTTCCACCAAGGCACCTGCGAGTTCCCCGACATTTCTGGGGGGAATAGTCCTAGCCCTCACCCTCTGATCCAACAGGTCCCAGATGTGCTCAATGGGATTGAGATCTGGGCTCTTCGCTGGCCATGGCAGAACACTGCCATTCCTGTTTTGCAGGAAATCACGCACAGAACGAGCGGTATGGCTGGTGGCATTGTCATGCTGGAGGGTCATGTCAGGATGAGCCTGCAGGAAGGGTACCACATGAGGGAGGAGGAAGTCTTCCCTGTAACGCACAGCATTGAGATTGCCTGCAAGGACAACAAGCTCAGTCCGATGATGCTGTGACACATTGTCCCAGACCATGACGGACCCTCCACCTCCAAATTGATCCCGCTCCAGAGTACAGGCCTCGGTGTAACGCTCATTCCTTCGACGATAAACACAAATCCGTCTATCACCCCTAGTGAGACAAAACCGTGAATTGTCGGTGAAGAGCATTTTTTGCCAGTCCTGTCTGGTCCAGCGACGGTGGGTTTGTGCCCATAGGCGATGTTGTTGCTGGTGATGTCTGGTGAGGACCTGCCTTACAACAGGCCTACAAGCCCTCAGTCCAGCCTCTCTCAGCCTATTGCGGACAGTCTGATCACTGATGGGATTGTGCGTTCCTGGTGTAACTCGGGCAGTTGTTGCCGTCCTGTACCTGTCCGGCAGGTGTGATGTTCGGATGTACCGATCCTGTGCAGGTGTTGTTACACGTGGTTTGCCACTGTGAGGACGATCAGCTGTCCGTCCGGTCTCCCTGTAGCGCTGTCTTAGGCGTCTCACAGTACGGACATTGCAATTTATTGACCTGGCCACATCTGCAGTCCTCATGCCTCCTTGCAGCATGCCTAAGGCACATTAACCCAGATGAGCAGGGCCTCTGGGCATCTTTTGGTGTTTTTCCGAGTCAGTATAAAGGCCTCTTTTGTGTCCTAAGTTGTCATAACTCTGACCTTAATTGCCTACCGTCTGTGAGCTGTTAGTTTCTTAACGACTGTTCTACAGGTGCATGTTCATTAATTGCTTATGGTTCAGTGAACAAGCATGTGAAACTGTTTTAACCCTTTACAATGAAGATCTGTGAAGTTATTTGGATTTTTACGATTTATCTTTGAAAGAAAGGGTCCTGAAAAAGGGACATTTCTTTTTTTTTCCTGAGTTTATTATTACACCTCATGATTGACAGGTTCTTTACAGAGCTGTTAGAAAACCTAGTCTGGATATTTGTTCATTTCAAGAGTGTTTTTTTAACGTTAAACTGCTTGTCTACTGCTGATTGTTTCCTGGAGAGAGAGGGTGCAACCTTTGGTGTGTCTTTGAACTGTCTTCGTTAGGGCTGTCTTTGATGTAGCTGCTGTCAGAGTGCCAGTGGATGGATGCGGGGTGTATATTAGCATTAATTACGACAACTCTAACCTGGAGTCTCTTCTCCCTCTCTCTGGCTGTCTGTCGTTTCCTTCTGTGGACTCCCACCTGCTCCCAGGTCTCAACGGTTAAGTGGTTTACAGAGCGGGGGATGCCTGTCACATCCGGAGCTATGATCTTATAAGAACCCCCCCCCCCTTCCTCACCGGTGTTGCTGGATCAGATATGCATAATGGGGGTGAAGTGAACGAGCTCAGTTAGTGACATACCTGTTTAACCTGAATTATCTGCCAAACAACCAGGGATCAGGTCACTGAACTTTGAGCTCTCTGAAAGGGAGCATGTCTGCTAGCGCTTACTAAACAGTCAAACTAAAGCAAGTCGCTACTCGACAGTAACACACTGTACATGCTTATGAGAAGACGGGCTCTGCACATCCCTTATTTATGGAGCGCTGTGTCAAGATGCAACCACAGCTGTCCAGGGCTTCTGTAATGGTTATTGTGCTGCTGCTAAAGGGCTTCTCCTGTAGGGTTTAACAGCTTAATCTTAAGCAATGAATGAGTGCTGCTGCTTCTTGATTAAGCTTTGCGTGGCACATTTGAATAATAAAACTTGAGCTGCTAAAAAATAATACTTGGAATTGTCTATTGTTAAAAGATCCACTGCAACTTCATGTGAATAAATTTTTTCACTCATCTAAATGTATTATTCCAAAATCATCATTCTAAGTCTACCAGTCAGTAACTGTAGTTTATGTGAAGTTGTCAGAAAACATCAGGGATGCAGTATTTTATACCTAACTTCGGTTTCCCCTAAAAAACGAAAGTGGGAACTCCGGGCAAGCGGCTTTCTACGACTACTACATTATGTTGGTAGCTGTCAGATGCATCACCTTCAGACAATTCTGACTTGCCTACTGTTTCAGGGATTCACCAGAGGGCAGTCTTGCCATGCGATAGACAGGGGATCCCAGGCAGGACTCCTCGTCAGTGTTGGAGAAGCTACTTTGATAATATAATTACCAAATACTTCACACTGGAAGAAGTTAAGGGTATAGCCTAAGAAAAATATAGTTTACTTAAAGTTACTTTAAAAAGGTAGTGCACTACATCCAAACTGCTTTGTAAAACAAAAATGCATATCTAAAGCTGAAATGTCATTCACACCAAATTACACTGTGGAGTCAGATGTTAACAGAATGTGTCATTTGACCTATTAAACACAACAACTATGTTTCAAGTGAGAATTAGGCATGTGTTATGCATAGTAGCAAAATAAGTAAGAAAGGTATTGCATACTTCACCCATATTTTATATTTTTACCTCAAGAAAGTAGTGTGCAGTTACAGTGGGTATAGAAAGTCCCCTTTCAAAATGTTGCTTCTACAGCTTGAAATAAAAACATAAAACTGGACTTTTTCCAGCTTTATTTACACATAGTATCCAACAAAATTCTGGCTTCCGCCTGCGATCAATTGTCGTGACTTCGATTAGTTCAGAATAAAAGCAGTTGTTCACAGAAGACTCCTGCTTAGTAGTGCAATTCAAAGCAAATAATCCACTATGGGCGGAAAGGTACTTTCAAAAGATCTACGAGATAAAGTTGTGGAAAGGCACAAGTCAGAGGATGGATATAAAAAGATTTCAAAGGCTTTGTCCCTCGGAGCACAGTTAAGACCATTATTACGAAGTGGAAGGCGTATTGCACCACCCAGACCCTGCCTAGATCAGACTGTCCCTCCAAACTGGATGACCGGGCAAGGAGGAGACTGATCAGAGAGGCTTACAAGAAGCCAATGGCCACTTTGAAGGAACTCCAGGCTTTTATGGCAAAGACTGGTCAATGTGTGCTTATGACCACAATATCACAAGCGCACCACAAATCTGGCCTCTATGGGAGGGTGGAAAGTAAAAAACACTCCTCCAAAAAAAGCCACATCAAGTCTCATTTGAGCTTCGCCAAAAAACACATTGTAGATTCCGAGGCCAAGTGGCAAATGGTGCTGTGGTCAGATGAGACCAAAATTTTACTCCATATGTCTGGCAAAAACCCAGTTATCTTTCCACCCAAAGAACTTCATGCCCACAGTAAAGCACGGCAGTGGCAGCATCCTGTTGTGGGGGTGTTTCTCCTCAGCAGGGACTGGAGCACTTGTCAGGATAGAAGGGAAAATGGACAGTGCAAAATACAGACAGATTCTTGAGAACCTGCAGCACTCTGGCAAGAAGTTGAAAATGGGAAGATGGTTCACGTTTCAACTTGACAATGACCCAAAGCACACAGCCAAAACAACCATACAGTGGCTGAAGGACAAGAAGGTGAATATCCTTGAGTGGCCAAGTCAGAGCCCCGACCTAAATCCCATCGAGAATCTGGGGAATGAGCGGTCACCATGGAGTTTGCCTGAGCTTGAACAATTCTGCAAGGAAGAATGGGGCAAATATTGCACAGTCTAGGTGTACAACGTTAGTAGAATCAAATTTAAAGAGACTCACGGCTGTAATTCAAGCAAAAGGTGGTTTCGCCAAGTATTGACTCAGAGGGGTGTTCACTTATCCAAATAGGGTATTTTACTGTTTTAATTGTAATTCATTTTTAGAGTTTTAGAGAAAATAAATTCACTCTGATATTGTGGGTTACTGTCTGTAAATAAAGCCGGGAAAAGTTAAATTTGATGTGTTTTCATTTCAGGCTGTAAGGCAACAAAAAGTGAACAATTTGAAAGGGAGTGGTGACTTTCTTACCCACTGTAACTACACCACTACATGGCAAGAAGTAATAAACTACTGAAAACACTATCAAAATTTGAATTTTTGTTAAACTACCACCAAGCTACTGCAAAATGTAATTAAATTACTAGTTGAACTAAACTCAGCAAAAAAAGAAACATCCCTTTTTTAGGACCCTGTCTTTCAAAGATAATTCGTAAAAATCCAAATAACTTCACAGATCTTCATTGTAAAGGGTTTAAACACTGCTTCCCATGCTTGTTCAATGAACCATAAACAATTAATGAACATAAACCTGTGGAACGGTCGTTAAGACACTAACAGCAATTAAGGTCACAGTTATGAAAACTTAGGACACTAAAGAGGCCTTTCTACTGACTCAGAAAAATACCAAAAGAAAGATGCCCAGAGTCCCTGCTCATCTGTGTTAACGTGCCTTTAGGCATGCTGCAAAGAGGCATGAGGACTGCAGATGTGGCCAGGGCAATAAATTGCAATGTCCCTACTGTGAGACGCCTAAGACAGCACTACAGGGAGACAGGACGGACAGCTGACTGCTGACAGAGGCTGGAATGAGGGCTTGTCCAGCGACCCCCAGAATATGTCAGCTCAGATGGTTTATCCCTAAGAGGCGGTGAGGTTGACATCTCTTTTTAAAACCTGGGGCATTAGTGAGGGGTCATGTTAGTAGTTTGCCCTGGGGTCAACCCTCTCATAAAATAAATTATACAGATCATAGATTCACTTACTGGTGTCTCATAATAAATATACAGTACATCCTTTTATAGCAAAGTCTGAGATGCCGGCATATGTTATTGTAGGGTGAATAGGACAAATAAAGCATTCGGTGGAGGGATTATTTCGCTCCATCTTAATTTGGATCTGAAATTTGAGTGAAATCTTTACTCCCTTGTGTGCTGTAGATGCCTAGTCTAGTGGATGCTGTTGTAAGGCGCTGTACCTGCTTATTGTTGCTGTAACAGACGCCTCAGGCAAAGCGGAGGTGAAATCACAGAGTAGTTTTGTTTTCACAGAGGGCTGCTGGTTTGTTTCTCTTCAATAAGCAAAAGAGGATATCAGCACCTACCATTCAGATTGTTCTGAAATCGATTCTGTTGTTAGAAACAGATAAGATTAGCATTCCTGCAATATTATATTCTTGAAAAGTGTAGACCTTACAGTACAAGCCCTTAACCACCAGTGCAGTTCAAGATAAGTTAAGAAAATATTTACCAAATAAACTGAAGTAAAAAATAATAAAAAGTAACAATAACGAGGCTATATACAGGGGGTACCGGTACCGAGTCAATGTGCAGGGGTACAGGTTAGTCCAGGTAATTTGTACATGAAGGTAGGGGTGAAGTGACTATGCATAGATAATAAACAGCGAGTAGCAGCAGTGTACAAAACAAAAGGAGAGGGGGGGGGGTCAATGTAAATAGTCCTGTGGCCATTTGATGGATTGTTCAGCAGTCTTATGGCTTGGGGGTAGAAGCTGTTAAGGAGCCTTTTGGTCCTAGACTTGGCGCTCCGGTAGGTTTTGCTGTGCCCTCTTCACGGCTGTCTTGGTGTGTTTGGACCATGATAGTTCGTTGGTGATGTGGACACCAAGGAACTTGAAACTTTCGACCCGCTCCACTACAGCCCCATCGATGTTAATGGGGACCTGTTTGTCCCGACCTTTTCCTGTAGTCCACGATCAGCTCCTTTGTCTTGCTCACATTGAGGGAGAGGTTGCTGTCCTGGCACCACACTGCCAGTTCTCTGACCTCCTCCCTATAGGCTGTCTCATTGTTGTCGGTGATCAGGCCTACCACTGTTGTGGGGCGGCCCGTCAGGAATTCCATGATCCAGTTGCAGAGGGAGGTGTTTAGTCCCAGGGTCCTTAGCTTAGCGATGAGCTTTGTGAGCACTTTGGTGTTGAACGCTGAGCTGTAGTCAATGAACAGCATTCTCACATACAGTAGGTGTTCCCTTCGTCCAGGTGGGAAAGGGCAGTGTGGAGTGCGATTGAGATTGCGTCCTCTGTGGATCTGTTCCGGCGGTATGCGAGTTGGAGTGGGTCTAGGGTATCCGCATGGATGCTGTTAATGTGAGCCATGACCAGCCTTTCAAAGCACTTTATGGCTACCAATGTGAGTGCTACGGGGCGGTAATCATTTATGCAGGTTACCTTCACTTCCTTGGGCACAGGGACTATGGTGGTCTGCTTGAAACATGTAGGTATTACAGACTCGGTCAGGGAGAGGTTGAAAATGTTAGTGAAGACGCTTGCCAGTTGGTCTGTGCACACTTTGAGTACACGTCCCGGGATCCGTCTGGCCCCGCAGGTTTGTGAATGCGCACATTGGCTACCGAGAGCGTTATCACACAGTCATCCAGAACAGCAGGTGCTCTTGTGCATGCTTCAATGTTGCTTGCCTCGAAGTGAGCATAAAAGGCATTTAGCTCATCTGGTAGGCTCGCGTCACTGGGCAGCTCACGGCTGGGTTTCCCTTTGTAGTCCAAAATAGTTTTCAAGCCCTACCACATCCGACGAGCGTCTCGGCCGCTGCAGTAGGATTCAATCTTAATCTTGTATTGATGCTTTGCTTGTTTGATGGTTCTTCTGAGGGCATAGAATGATTTCTTGTAAGCGTCTGGATTAGTCTCCCGCTCCTTGAAAGTGGCAGCTCTAACCTTTAGCTCAATGCGAATGTTGCTTGTAACCCATGGCTTCTGGTTGGGATATGTACGTATGGTCACTGTGGGTTCGATGTCGTTGATGCACTCATTAAGGAAGCCAATGACTGAGGAGGTATACTCCTCAATGCCATTGGATGAATCCGGGAACATTTTCCAGTCTGTGCTAGCAAAACAGCCCTGTAGCGTAGCATCCGCATCATCTGATCACTTCTGTTTTGAGCGAGTCACTGGTACTTCCTGCTTTAGTTTTTGCTTGTAAGCAGGAATCAGAAGGATAGAATTATGGTCAGTTTTGCCAAATGGAGGGCGGGGGAGAGCTTTGTATGCATCTCTGTGTGTGGAGTGAAGGTGGTCTAGAGTTTTTCTTCCTCTGGTTGCACATGTGACATGCTGGTAAAAATGTTGTAAAACTGATTTAAGTTTGCCTGCATTAAAGTCCCCGGCCAATAGGAGCGCCACTTCTGGATGAGCATTTTATTCTTTGCTTATGGCCTTATAGAGTTGGTTGAGTGCGGTCTTAGTGCCAGCATCGGTCTGTGGTGATAAATAGACGGCTACGAATAATATAGATTAGAACTCTCTTGGTAGTTATCCGTGTCGTCGTTCAGCCACGACTCAGTGAAACATAAGATATTACAGTTTTTTAATGTCCCGTTGGTAGGATATTCTTAAACGTAGGTCATCAATTTTATTTTCCAATGATTGCACGTTAGCCAATAGAACGGATGGCTGTGGAAGTTTACCCTTCTCACCTATGGATTCACAGAAGGCAGCCTGTTCCAGTGAAAGCAGGATATCCTTCTCATTGGACTCGTTAAAGGAAAAAGCTTCTTCCAGTCCGAGGTGAGTAATCGCTGTTCTGATGTCCAGAAGAGACAGTAGAGACAGTAGCAGCAACATTATGTACAAAATAAGTTAAGTTACAAACAATGCAAAAAAACTAACAATGTCCAGGCCCGTCTGAAGTTTGCTAGAGAGCATTTGGATGATCCAGAAGAAGATTGGGAGAATGTCAGATGAAACCAAAATAGAACTTTTTGGTAAGAACTCAACTCGTTGTGTTTGGAGGACAAATAATGCTGAGTTGCATCCAAAGAACACCATACCTACTGTGAAGCATGGGGGTGGAAACATCATGCCTTGGGGCTGTTTTTCTGCAAAGGGACCAGGACGACTGATCCGTGTAAAGGAAGAATGAATGGGTCCATGTATCGTGAGATTTTGAGTGAAAACCTCCTTCCATCAGCAAGGGCATTGAAGATGAAACGTGGCTGGGTCTTTCAGCATGACAATGATCTCAAACACACCGCCCCGGCAACGAAGGAGTGGCTTCGTAAGAAGCATTTCAATGTCCTGGAGTGGCCTAGCCAGTCTCCAGATCTCAACCCCATAGAAAATCTTTGGAGGGAGTTGAAAGTCCGTGTTGCCCAGCAACAGCCCCAAAACGCCACTGCTCTAGGGGAGATCTGCATGGAGGAATGGGCCAAAATACGTGTGAAAACCTTGTGAAGACTTACAGAAAACGTTTGACCCTCTGTCATTGCCAACAAAGGGTATATAACAAAGTATTGAGATAAACTTTTGTTATTGACCAAATACTTATTTTCCACCATAATTTGCAAATAAATAAATTAAAAATCCTGCAATGTGATTTTCTGGATTTTTTTCTCATTTTGTCTGTCATAGTTGACAATGCAAAGAAAGCAGGGAGAGAGAGAACATAAAACATCTACGAGCTGAGTCATTAGCTACCTCGCAATTAGATCTGTCAGTGTCGTACAGTTTGTGGGTTAGTAATTATTTGCTCATTTGCAGCAGTCAGACATTGAATTAGTCAGTTATATGTGTGGTAAATGACTGCCCGGCCACAGTGTGTGAGGAGTGAGTGGGAAGGGAGTCTTCAATAACACTGCATGTCAATGAAATTCAATCTGTATGATCTTTTACTGCAGGAATGTGCTGCCTCCTCTTCTCTGTTCTCCACAGCAATCAGCAGGTTAACCAGGAAACAGCCTCTTAATGACATCTAAATACACACATAATCACATTCAGGCTTTGATTTGTACTATTGACATCTGTTGTTGCATTTTCCATGTAGATCTTATCATATGTCCAACTGATGCCACATGATACATTGACTATATAAGTGTGATCAGTGTGAATAGAGATAGATAGTGATCTTTCCTAACAACATCACTGAGAATTCCTTAGACCATCCATCCTGGCCATGTAACAATCAGTTGATCTTGGGCACAGCGGCACGGCACGGTCGATGCCAAGATAAGATGTTCCACAGCAGGCATGTCCAATGTTTTGTTTTGTGGTGTTGGATTGTGCACTGATTGAATTTGTGTATTTCATTATTTTTCTATCATTTTTCTCTCTGCGTTGTACACAGTAAGTAAGCATTTCACTGTTAGTTTACCTTTATCTTGCACCATATCCCTGGATCATATTGAATGTTTTTGCTGTTTGGGAACTTCAAATGTGGACTGTATATATCCGAAACAGGCCCGCTTCAGGCATGGGCATGTTGACAAAAGCCCCCACAAGGCTTTAAAACAAGCAGGTTGTAATTTAGAGGCTCACAGTTTAAGATCATGCTTTGTGGTTCCTGTTTGCTATATTAAAAACCAGCTGTAGTCTAAATCATGCTGTCATTGCACTGGCTGGCACTACTCCTCTTACCACGGCTATTTACAGCAGTTTCACAATCAATTAGCATAATGTCTCCTGTCATAAAGACTTAGTTTACATGTCATTTATTTCCGAGTGAATATAAAGAAACAGTCTCACTGCATGACATGTCTCTAGGCAGGTTAGTGAAATTGAAGCTTTATTCAGGTTTTGGCTGAGGGAAAATGGAACCATATGTTGTTCCAAGCAACATTGTGGAAACTGATGTTGATTAGCTTTTTTATCACCTTTTATGGCAATAATGGAAAAGTGAATACTTTGGCATGCAATATTCAGTTTACAGCATAGCATGGCCGTGTATTACAGTAAAGTAAACACTATCTGTAGGTGTTGGTCTAATGTAGACTTTTTCACCACGCACCAGCTTTCACAAGTTAGAAACCCAGGTACTGGAACGTCCAGGTTTTTATAATGCTATTGCAGTATTCACTGGGGAGGTATTTTCAGTGGTTTGCTTGATACACTAATTCAGGTACACAGTACCTCAAGCATCTACAATGTACTCTTCCCACAGGGAGGTTATTTGTTTCAATTTACTTGATGGCAACATAAGCGAGGCCCTTAAGAGCCAGCAGAAATAGCACTTCTGCTTGTTCTAAGAGTCAATGTGGTCACCAAAGCATCCTTTCACCAAACGGCTCTCACAGCTTGCAGAAGAAAGCTGTACAATGGGATTCAACGCCTACTTAGTGGCACAGTACATGTACTGTATACTGCTGAATCAACTACAAGGCCAACCATCTGAAATTTTTAGGATATTTTACATTTCTTATTTGGTACTAAAAATGTAATTTCTTGCATTAATTTCAAAGCATTTCTTGCTTTTATTGACCAGTCAAAATGCCTTCTGCACTGTGGAAATATTTGACCAGTCTAGAATTTTTAGTTTTAAATGGGTGACAGAGTGGTGACATTGACATGACGCCAATTTGACCAATTATGAGGCTTGGCATAATCCTGACGTCCCTGCAGTTAGAAGACTGGCATGGTGACATGAGCTGGTAAACCAGACAGTAGCATGCAATTATAGCAGTCACCTCAATGTCAAGGGTCTTTTCAATTAAACTCAGGCAAATGTCAGGCAGGTCATTTTGTAGCTCAGAGTAGCATCTCCATTGTCAGTTACAGAGATTCATTGTGCTAGCTGCCGCTGTACGTCTGTATGTGCAGAATGGCAAGTATTTAGACAGTCGAGGCAGCGCCTAAGTCTGGTGTGGCAGGTGGGCCATTTGGTTTGGCAACAGCCAAATCTGTGTGTTTCCAGTAGGTGGTTTACACCATTGTTCCTCATCATCTCCCTGAGACCAGTAGAGGTGTGTGCCCACATTGGATTGTCACAGTCTGTCACCTAGGAACATGGGCGATGCTCGCTGCTGTGGGGAATATCCTTCTTTTATCATATCACTGGTACTACTGAGCTAACCCTGAGACGTGGCTGTAGACTCCTATGGCGATACCAGGGTTAATGCTGAGCATGATGGAATGCATCTCTCTGAAGGTTGTGGATACTGGATAGGGCAGTTATGGTGGACTTCTCTTCTCCACTCAGATTCTCTCAAGGCTAACATGTATCAGAAAGCACTGTTCTGCTTGATCAGAGAACAAGACTAGACAGACTGAGACTGTCACTCTCCACAGATCTTCTCTCCCCCACCAGTCTTTTTAACCTTGACTGCTAGAAGCTGAGGGAATTGATTACATGCAGCACAAGTACTTTGTAAGGTTTGAACGTATTTTTCACGATGTGTTGCCAGGAACAAAGGGACACCATCAAAGAGCTTTTATATCATCCTCCAAAACTTTTAATTGAAACCCTCTGAGGAGAGAGACGAGTGTTGGAAATGAACGGATCAGGAAGTAATTGGCAGCGTGTCAGCAGCGTATTTACATTTTGTTATTTTAAAGACGCAATTAATTACAACAGATGAAGAAATCTGTGGAGAGATGAAACATGTTGCACTTGTTCACTTATCCCCCCCATCCTCGTCTCCCTCCTTCCTCTCCTTTCAACACTCCTTCGGCGTTGTGAGGGGGTGTATTCAGGCTTGCCAATTAGCATTCAGCCTAAAAAAAGATCCAGTGCTCCACTGTTTCAGCAGGTAAAGGCCTGAGATTTAAATTGGCTGGGAAGAAATGTGAGAAGTGCCATAACAGGCAGACGGCTAGGTCCTACTAGTTCACATGCTCTTTTCCATGTGGTGCTCTAAGCTTCAAATAAATGAAAGCATTATTTTTTAAGGGTTTAAAACTCAGAGAGAACACAGTGTAAATCGAATCAAATTAGTTGCCTTTATCTCCCAAATAAGTATTTTTTCTCAGAAACTTTTGCACTGCACAAACTTTTGAATGTTACTGGTCAAATAATGTATAGATAATTGGATTGGGGGGAATGTGATGTCGGTGTACAGTTGTATTTGTATTATGTGGAGGTGAGGATCTCCCTGAAGCCATAGAATGATGAGGGGACTTTTTAAACATTGCCACCCTCTTCCCCCTCCAGCAACCAAAAACAGAGTGGCAGATTCTGGAGTTGCTGTGGAGAAACTTTGAAAAGAAACGGTAACATATGCTTTTGTACTGGAAATGCATTAGTCATAAGAGAAGGCAAAAGGAAGAAGGGCCCTGATTGAAGTTTAGGAATAACAACTTTAATGCCCCATATTTTCACCCCAGTGACTATGGAAAAGTTGGGAGAATAAAGAGAAAGTTTGATGGCGGAACATAAAAAAGAATCATGTAAAATACCAAGGGAGCTCTTCTTTCTCTGCTTGTGTTTTTGTGTAGAGGACCAAAGAGGGCATTTTAAAAACCTTGTATAATTGATGTTACCAGAGGTAACCGAAGGCATTTACAATCAACTTGGTAACCCAAATTCATGGAAAGGGGTTGCGCATTTATTTATGATAAGGACTTTTTGTACCTTTGAATGATTTTGAATAGCTACATGTGTTATGACGGTTGTTATGAATACCTTATGTATACCCCCTTCAAGTAAGGTGTTATTCTATCGTCCTTTGACCCCTTCTCCAGTCTTTGCCATCACCTGGAGAAATAATCCTTAGAACAATTAAATGACAGAGAGAGAAGCAAAGCTGGATAAACACTGACTATATTAAGAGATTGATGGGTCAATTTGGGTCCCAGATCATCCACATTGTTGGTGGTGACATTCACATTGATTATGTTCACCATGGACAGCGTCCAAAACAGTTTCTGAAATGAACACGTCGTTTGGAGCGTTTCCCATTAGTTTCCCCATCCTAGCCCAACAGACAGATGGCTCCCAATGCTGGAGAGCTCCATATTAGTAGCATGATTACAATGCATTACATTAAGGTCTCGTCATTAACGCAGTGATTTTAAAAAGCTATTATGGTTTTTGATTATCATCAGCCAGTGGGGCTTTAGAAAATCATAATGGCAGATTGATTTCCTATTTTCTCAGTGAAGATGCTGCTCGGTGTTTTGAATAGCTCTCCTCAACTGACTTACACCTAATGAGCTGAAATAGCATTAGCATAATGTTTTGAGGATTGAAGAGGGGAAAATGGCTCCAAGGAGAAGACTAAAAAGTAAATATGGTTAGGCTCATGAACGCATTTCCATGTTACAGATGGAGCTGGAGTCCTACATGGAGGTGATGTGAGGGCTTCCAGCCCCAGGTCGGCACAAACTGTCCCATTGGCAGCCTGCATCCATCTGGCTGGTGGGGTTAGATCCAGACCCGCCTCTACCTTTGGAGCTATCTGCACTGTATGGAGCATGGCCAAGCATTGGATTCAGAGGTACATACATTTGAATAATGACATTGCTGATAAGGGGTACTAACATTACATATTACATTGGTGCTAAAGTAGTTATATTAGGATTTAAAACTCCTTGTCCTACTAGATTATAGCGCTCTTCCAAAATCTCTAACACTAGCAACAACAGAGTGACCCACAAACGGAGCATGAGGATTTGAATTCAGCCTTCACCAAAATTCAAAAGGCACTCGCACATCTGAGCCATCTGTTGCAGGTGCATGGTAACAGTAGAATACGATGAGAACAAGAAGAAACCTGCACACTGCTCTTGATAGTATCACTGCTCTTTAATAAGCTGTATGTATCGGCCTCAAGGCCTTCGTCAGAGCTTTTGAGCCTTCACCCCAATGTAATTCCATAAGTAGGAGGATAAAAGGATAAGAGATGAATAAGGAGAAAGTAAATGTAAGATATTTTATTGCTGTGTTAGACCTGGTGTTGGTTTAAACCCCAGCTGAGGGGCATAGTCCACTTCCTAATGAAGAGAATCAGCTTCTCTGTGTGTGAGAATCTGATCCCAGCTTTGATGTGGTTGGTTATTATCTCAGATGTGAAATCCTTTCTTCCAAACACTGTCGAACCGGGTGGGCGTGCTCAGCTGTGAAATTGTATCTTTTCTATACCCACTCCCTCCCTCCGTCCCCTCTACCCCTCTCCTCTGACAGTGAGGTGAACTGCTCTCCCCTCGTAAAAAAAAAAGACATACACCGCTGCGAGGTGAAGCTATTGCATTCCCTCCCTTCCACCACTCCTATCACAAACTATGCGTCAAAACCACAGCCGCTTAAACTGCAGGACACAGTGTCAATGAGTGATGTTTTCACCTTTACAAAGTGGATGGGTTGATTTGCATGTGCTCATGGGAAATGAAGCCTTGAGCATAGGTGGTGAATTTCAGATCAGATAATCCATCCATTACTTTCAATGGACATTGATAGATATTGCTTATATGGAGTCCCTCCATCAGGGAGGATGTATTCTGGCCATATCAACAGAATGAGGTGTGACGCCTATACTCTGTTCATTCTGGAGGCCATTTGGGGGTTTCCTATCTTGACGACAACAATGTCCTACTTTCTATGTGTAATCCACCAAGAGGCCCAGCAGATTGCCCACACACCCTCACAATGCTGCCAGCAGGGCAGAGAGGCAGTATGTCTGGCCTGCAGCACTCTGGCTCTGTGGCTCAGAGACTGTTATGTGCTGCTGAACAAGACATACCAGCCTAGTGCAGCTTCAACTATGGCTGAACAACCATGGGCATTGGCTTTACAATGTTTGTGTTCTAGCTAGTAATTCAATATTTATAACAAGCATACATAGTTATATTCCTTGGTGAAGAGACACAGGTTACCAATGTCTAAATGGCCAATAGCTACTGCTCCTAAAATGATAGTGAAAGTGAGTCTTTTTCTGCAGAGGATTTCATTTTCTGTTGTGCATGCTGTAATTTAGTGAAATAAAATGAAACACTCATTAAATTAGAGATGGAATTCAATGAGAAAATTAAAAATAATGCATTTATTGAAAGCAGGTGTTTATTTTCTGAAACCCAATTAAACACTTATGAAGAGAAAGGGTGGAGAAGATATTCTGCACGCTCTGTTTGTGTACTGTAATACCAGTGTTTGTGTACTGTAATACCAGTGTTTGTGTACTGTAATACCAGTGTTTGTGTACTGTAATACCAGTGTTTGTGTACTGTAATACCAGTGTTTGTATACTGTAATACCAGTGTTTGTGTACTGTAATAGCATTGTTTGTGTACTGTAATACCCGTGTTTGTGTACTGTAATACCAGTGTTTGTGTACTGTAATACCAGTGTTTGTGTACTGTAATACCAGTGTTTGTGTACTGTAATACCAGTGTTTGTGTACTGTAATACCAGTGTTTGTGTACTGTAATACCAGTGTTTGTATACTGTAATACCAGTGTTTGTGTACTGTAATAGCAGTGTTTGTGTACTGTAATACCCGTGTTTGTGTACTGTAATACCAGTGTTTGTGTACTGTAATACCCGTGTTTGTGTACTGTAATACCAGTGTTTGTGTACTGACGAATCAAAGGCTACAGAAGCAAAAATGCTACAGGCGATGTCAACCAGCATAAAAATATGCATGTGAACGCAAGGAGGGCAGTGGAAGGGCCAAAGTGGGAGGACAAAAGAGTTCTTAAGAAGTTAAAAGCATCAAAGCCTGTCCCGACAATGCCTTTTTTTGTTGGTTTATTGTATATCTGATTTGTGTTTCCAGAAGCCTGTGCCAGAAAGGGTATTTATTTTTTGGGTTTCTATCTATTTTGTGGTGCAAAACATCTGCTTGAAGCATGTAGGTTTTACAGACTCGGTCAGGGAGAGGTTGAAAATGTCAGTGAAGAACTTGCCAGTTGGTCCGTGCATGCTTTGAGTACACGTCCTGATAATCCGTCTGGCCCAGCAGCTTTGTGAATGTTGACCTGTTTAAAGGTTTTGTTCACATCGGCTACCGAGAGCATTATCACACAGTCATCCAGATCAGCTGGTGCTCTCGTGCATGCTTCAGTGTTGCTTGCCTTGAAGCAAACATAAAAAGGCATTTAGCTCGTCTGGTAGGCTCACGTCACTGGGCAACGTCTGGGTTTCCCTTTGCAGTCCGTAATAGTTTTCAAGCCCTGCCACATCTGATGAGCGTCAGAGCTGGTGTAGTAGGATTCAATCTTAATCCTGTATTGACACTTTGCTTGCTTGATGGATCACCTGAGGGCATAGCAGGATTTCTTATAAGCATCCGGAAATAGTCTCCCTCTCCTTGAAAGTGGCAGCTCTAGCCTTTTAGCTCGATGCAGATGTTGCCTGTAATCCATGGCTTCTGGTTGGGATATGTACATACAGTCACTGTGGGGACGACGTCATCTGTGCACTTACTGATGAAGCCGATGACTGTGGTGGTGTATTCCTCAATGCCATTGGATGAATCCCAGAACATATTGCAGTCTGTGCTAGCAAAACAGTCCTGTAGTGTAGTATCCGTGTCATCTGACCACTTCCGTATTGATTGAGTCACTGGTACTTCCTGTTTTAGTTTTTGCTTGTAAGCAGGAATCAGGAGGATAGAATTATGGTCAGATTTGCCAAATGGAGGACGAGGGAGAGCTTTGTATGCATCTCTGTGTGTGGAGTGAAGGTGGTCTAGGATTTGTTTTTCCCTGGTTACACGTGACATGCTGGTAAAAATTGTTTGCCTAAGAGCGCCGCTTCTGGGTGAGCATTTTCTTCTTTGCTTATGGCCTTTATGAGTTGTTTGAGTGTGGTCTTAGTGCCAGCTTCACTTTGTGGAGATAAATAGACGGCTACGAATAATACAGATGAAAACGGTTTTGGTAGATAGTGTGGTCTACAGCTTATTATAAGGTACTCTACCTCAGGCGAGCAATACCTCGAGACTTCTTTAATATTAGATATCGCGCACCAGCTGTTATTGACAAAAAGACACACCCTCACCCCTCGTCTTACCAAAGGTAGGTTCTCTGTTCTGCCGGTGCATGGAAAATCCCGCTAGCTCTACATTGTCCGTATCTTCGTTCAGCCACGTCACGGTGAAACATAAAATGTTACAGTTTTTAATGTCCTGTTGGTAGGATAATCTTAATCGTAGGTCATCAATTTTATTTTCCAATGATTGCACGTTAGCAAGACGAATGGAAGACAATGGGAGTTTACTCGCTAACCTCCGGATTCTCAGAAGGGTGCCCGATCTGCGGCCTCTTTTCCTGCGTCTTTTCTTCACGCAAAAGGCATGGATCTGGGCCTGTTCCAGTGAAAGCAGGATATCCTTCTCGTCGGACTCGTTAAAGGAAAAAGTTTCTTCCAGTTCGTGGTGAGTAATCGCAGTTCTAATGTCCAGAAGTTATTTTTGGTCATAAGAGACGGTAGCAGCAACATTATGCACACAACAAGTAAAAAATAAGTTACACAAAAAGCAAAAAAAAAAAAAGAAATAGCACAATTGGTTGGGAGAATGTAAAACGTCGGCCATGTTCTTCAGCTCCATCAGGGTGGATTTCCTGTTCTTAGCTTAGGCTCTTATTCTTGTTTAATGTAAAGAAGCCTACATCACAAAATGGCAACTACTTCTATATATCTAGTCAACAAACTTCATGAATTGGTGATAATCCCTGTTGAATTCATGGTGTGTTTTGGTCAAATTAGATCACAATGGGTTCTCAACCTTCCTCCAATATTTAAATGTAGTTGATTATTAGTCAAGTATATAGTTTTCAAACTAGATAGTACTGAAATAAAATAACAGTTGGCTGTCTCTTTGAGTGGGTGAATTAAGGTTGAAATCTCATTGATCAACATCTCAACCAAATATTACCCACATTTCCACGTTGAAATGAAGTGATGTGCTCAGCGGGAGAGTTGATTAACAGTGTGTTTGATCCCCTCCTACTGTCTGTTGAGCTGTGTGGGGTGAGAAAGAGAGGGGATGCTTCTAGAATAACTCAACAGAGCCAGGGAGAGAGAGGCTATAGCGAAAAGAAAAGAAAGAGCCCTCCACTAGAATCCTGGAGGGCCCTGTAACTCTCCACTGTTCTCCTTCTGACACCACCCTTACTGACAATAGATTACGGGCCTCTGAGTGATTATACAATTCAGCTCTACCCATCAAACCGAGGTGCAGTCACTCAAGCGCTCTCTTTTTTGTAATAAATGATAGACTGTCTGGGAAATAAACAAGCACACGAGAATGGTCTTAGAGAGAAACAGGAAGAGGGGGAGGAGTGCAGAGAGAGCTAAATAAATTTGTCACAGCTACCTTTTCATATGCTCTGAAACGTTTACATTGTCCTCATATTAAAGTGCTGGCCGTGGTGTCAGCTTTTGATGCGGCAGGGCACGGAGGAGACATGAACAAGCCATAATGGAGTACCACAGTATCATAACACCCATAAAACCTAGCACTCAAACAAGGAAATGGTTCCAATCATTTTTCTACCATTCATTTTTCCTATAAGAGATTTTAGAAAAACTTAAATTAAGGGCTGTGTTTCATGTAGACTTACCCTTTTGTGACGTTTTGATAACCGTGTAAATCTCTCTAGGACAAGGTGACTTTTATCAATATATTCAACTGTATTCACCCCCAAAAATGAAATGCTAATTTGTTGCTAATGTGGTTATCATAAAGAACTACATATACCATAACGATCTGGACGAGACTGCCAAATTGAGGCAAAGGTAAGAATCTCTGGATTAAGTATCTAATGTTAGGTAAATTTAGTCATGAATAAATTGGCAATATTTCTTTCAATTGACAATTCTGTGAACTGTCTTGTGCAAGTTTTAAATTGACTCAATACCTGTTAGAAAATGTGTCAGCTGGAGATGACGTGCAGGAGCTTGCAGGGATTGGTAGTCTTGCATGATGTCTACTTTTATGCTAATTCGATTTTCGAATCTGAAAGTAAATAGAGACAAATATATTGATAAAAATCACCTTGTCCAAGAGAGATTTACACGGTTATCAAAACATCATGCCAGGGTAAGCCTGCATGAAACACAGCCCTTATTTTAAGTGTTTCTAAAATCCCCTATGGGAAAAATGAACGGTGGCAAAACGATTGGAACCAGTCCTCGACTGTGGGGCTCTATTGCCTCATAGGTCACTTGAATTTCTAACTAGGCAGCCTGACATTTTCTAACAGCCTTGATTCCGAAGCGATCAGGACACCCAGGCGGCGAACCAAAGGCTTTTTATTCTAAGCAGCATTTAAGTAAGAAAGCTTCAACCTTTGGGTGGAATAGGAAAACAATATTTTTATTATCATCTCATGGAATTTGTGTATGAATAGAAATCTGATGTATTAATCTGTCCCTTGTAGACATGCAAGTGCACATAGACACACACACACACACACACACACCAGGTGGCCCTCTTGATTTAATTAGCACTGCTTCCAATTAGCTGCGATGCTAAATCAGATGGAGAGGTTTCATCACAGCATGGTGCATTAGATAGGAGAGATAGATCTGTATCTCTTCTCTTTTGTCTGCACCAGGGTGGGTAGATGATTAGAGGTAATGGATGGATAAAGGTTGTGTAGATGGCCTCGATGAGGCCTAAGTATCTCCAGATCCACCATGCATCTGTGCAGTACAGATACACCTCCATCTTTTTTGTGTGTTTTTTTTGTGGTATTTTTCTCCCTAATTTCGTGGCATCCAATTGGTAGTAGTTACAGTCTTGTCTCATCGCTGCAACTCCCGTATGGACTCAGGAGAGGTGAAGGTAGAGAGCCATGCGTCCCCCGAAACACAACCTAACCAAGCCGCACTGCTTCTTGACACAATGCCCATCCAACCCGGAAGCCAGCCGCACCAATGTGTCGGAGGAAACACCATACACCTGGCGACTGTTTCAGCATGCACTGTGCCCGGCCCGCCACAGGAGTCGCTAGTGCGCGATGAGACAAGGATATCCCTGCCGGCCAAACCCTCCCTAACCCGGACGACACTGGGCCAATTGTGCGCCGCCCCATGTGCCTCCCGGTCGCGGCCGGCTGCGACAGAGCCTGGACTCAAACCCAGAATCTCTAGTGGCACAGCTAGCACTGCAATGCAGTGCCTTAGACCACTGCACCACTCGGGAGGCCCAGACACACCTCCATCTTGACTCCAGTTTGCAAATCCTGGTAAAGCATTTAGACATTTTCCAGGACAGAAATAGTCTGAAAGACTATCCAGAACCAACATGACTGCTTCAGTCCTGGATCATCTTGTGCTTGTTGCTTGGAATAAGGAGGGTTCAAGGAAGAGGAGGTTTGATGTGTTGTAAAGGTTCAGGAAAGCAGACTAGCTAATTCAATTATTGTTGTTGGTGTAATCAAACTCTGTTAATCAGCTTCCTAACCACGCTTGGCATTTGTCTTCATGAATCCGTCCAGCGTGTAATTGCTATTTTCACACAGACCTCGCTGCAGTGAGCTTTAATTCTCTGCTCCCTCCCTGACTGCACCTAAAGTATACTGAACAAAAATATAAATGCAACATGCAACATTTTCAATGAGTTTTACTGAGTTACAGTTCATATGAGGAAATCAGTCAATTTAAATCAATTGATTAGGTCCTAATCTATCGTTTTCACATGACTGGGTAGGGGAGCAGCCATGGGTGGGCCTGGAGTCCAAGTGGGTGGGTCTATGCCCTCCCAGGCCTACCCATGGCTGCACCCCTACCCAATCGTATTAAATATTCCCAGGCTCCAGCCAATCAGAATGAGTTTTTCCCCACAAAAGGGCTTTATTGCAGACATAAATACTCCTCAGTTTCATCAGCTGTCTGGGTGGCTGGTCTCAGACGATCCTGCAGGTGAAGATACCGGATGTGGAGGTTCTGGGCTGGCGTGGTTACACGTGGTCTGCGGTTGTGAGGCAGGTTGGACATACTGCCAAATTCTCTAAAACGACATTGGAGGCAGCTTATGATAGAGAAATGAACATTACATTGTCTGACAGCAGCTCTGGTGGACATTCCTGCCATTCATGCCATTTGCACGCTCCCTCAAAACTTGAGATATCTGTGGCATTGTGTAGTGTGACAAAACTGCACATTTTGTGGCTTTTTATTGTCTTCAGCACAAGGTGCACCTGTGTAATGACTATGCTGTTTAAACAGCTTCTTGATATTCCACAACTGTCAAGTGGATGGATTGTCTTGGCAAAGGAGAAATGCTCACAAACTGCACGACATTTGAGAGAAATAAGAATTGTGTGTGTATGGAACATTGCTAGGATATTTTATTTCAGCTCATGAAACATGGGACAAACACTTTACATGTTGCGTTTATATATTTGTTCAGTAGATTATTCAAGCCCTGCGGTTGGGAATGGGAATGACAAAAAGAGGGAAAGACTAATAATCATAATCTTAACAAATTATATCGGTAAACAACAATCTATTTACATTGTCGTTGGCCTTTTCTTTCAAATGTGTGAGAAAATGTCTGAAATGCTGTTATGGATTATATTATTGTCTAATTATTGGAAGTAACACTGTTGTGCTAAGGAGTTATCCTGAAAACCACTGGAAACACATGATGTTCCAGGAGGTAGCAAAGGACACACACACACACACACACACACACACACACACACACACACACACACACACACACACACACACACACACACACTGAAAGCATAGGGGAGAGGTAGTTATATACTTGTCAGTGGTGCTTTAGTGTACTGGCTCTATGTGCCCTCTGGGGTGTGATGAATATATCAGGATATGTCAAAACCCACCTCCCCACAGTATCCAGGTAACCCCCACTTGGCCCCACAGCGGCCTATCAAAGTAGGCCAGATGAAAGCCTGACCCGGGGAGGCGTGCTCACTTAACCAAACAGTGGCATATGCTGCTGAGTCTCCTCACCGTACAGAGGAGATGGATAACTAGCAGATGGAGGCCAGGCTGCTGGGTAGTAGAGGCTATGGCATGGGGGGTAGAGAGGGCTGGGTAGTAGGGGCTATGGCAGGGGTGTAGAGAGGGCTGGATAGTAGGGGATATGGCAGGGGATAGAGAGGGCTGGGTAGTAGGGGCTATGGCAGGGGGGTAGAGAGGGCTGGGTAGTAGAGGCTATGGCAGGGGGGTAGAGGGCTGGGTAGCAGGGAATAGAGAGGGCTGGGTAGTAGAGGATATGGCAGTGGGGTAGAGAGGGCAAGTAGCAGGGCTGTGGCAGGGGGGTAGAGAGGGCTGGGTAGTAGGGCTGTGGCAGGGGGGTAGAGAGGGCTGGGTAGTAAGGGCTATGGCAGGGGGGTAGAGAGGGCTGGGTAGTAGGGGATAGAGAGGGCTGGGTAGTAGGGGATATGGCAGGGGGGGGGGGGGGTGAGAGGGCTGGGAAGTAGGGCTGTGGCAGGGGGGTAGAGAGGGCTGGGAAGTAGGGCTGTGGCAGGGGGGTAGAGAGGGCTGGGTAGTAGGGCTGTGGCAGGGGGGTAGAGAGGGCTGGGAAGTAGGGCTATGGCAGGGGGGTAGAGAGGGCTGGGTAGTAGGGCTGTGGCAGGGGGGTAGAGAGGGCTGGGTAGTAGGGCTGTGGCAGGGGGGGTAGAGAGGGCTGGGAAGTAGGGCTGTGGCAGGGGGGGTAGAGAGGGCTGGGAAGTAGGGCTGTGGCAGGGGGGTAGAGAGGGCTGGGAAGTAGGGCTGTGGCAGGGGGGGTAGAGAGGGCTGGGAAGTAGGGCTGTGGCAGGGGGGGTAGAGAGGGCTGGGAAGTAGGGCTGTGGCAGGGGGGTAGAGAGGGCTGGGTAGTAGGGCTGTGGCAGGGGGGTAGAGAGGGCTGGGAAGTAGGGGATAGAGAGGGCTGGGTAGTAGGGGATATGGCAGGGGGGGGGGGTTGAGAGGGCTGGGAAGTAGGGCTGTGGCAGGGGGGTAGAGAGGGCTGGGTAGATGTTGTTTTGGGTGTATTGCGGGGTGCAACTCAATGGCTACCCGTGAGCTTCTCTCTCGCCCCATCTCTCTATCTTGTGCCCCATCTTTTTCTCTCTGTCTCTCTCTTTCTTTCTCAATTCAATTCATTTTCAATTCAAGGGCTTTCTTGGCATGGAAAGATATGTTAACATTGCCAAAGCAAGTGAAGTAGATAAACAAAAGTGAAATAAACAATGAAAATGAACAGTAAACATTACACTCTCAGAAGTTCCAAAATAATAACAAATGTCATATTATGTCTATATACACTGTTTTGTTACGATTTGCAAATAGTACAAAAAGGGAAAGTACAAAAAGGAAAATGGAAAGTACGAAAAGGGAAAAGGGAAAGTACGAAAAGGGAAAAGGGAAAGTACAAAAGGGAAAAGGGAAAGTACAAAAGGGAAAAGGGAAAGTACAAAAGGGAAAAGGGAAAGTACAAAAGGGAAAAGGGAAAGTACAAAAGGGAAAAGGGAAAGTACAAAAGGGAAAAGGGAAAGTACAAAAAGTAAAATGGAAAGTACAAAAGGGAAAAGGGAAAGTAAAAAAGGGAAAAGGGAAAGTAAAAAAGGGAAAAGGGAAAGTACAAAAGGGAAAAGGGAAAGTACAAAAGGGAAAGTACAAAAGGGAAAGTACAAAAGGGAAAAGGGAAAGTACAAAAGGGAAAAGGGAAAGTACAAAAGGGAAAAGGGAAAGTACAAAAGGGAAAGTACAAAAGGGAAAAGGGAAAGTACAAAATGGAAAAGGGAAAGTACAAAAGGGAAAATACAAAAGGGAAAAGGGAAAGTACAAAAGGGAAAAGGGAAAGTAAAAAAGGGAAAAGGGAAAGTAAAAAAGGGAAACGGGAAAGTACAAAAGGGAAAAGGGAAAATACAAAAGGGAAAGGGGAAAGTAAAAAAGGGAAAAGGGAAAGTACAAAAGGGAAAAGGGAAAGTACAAAAGGGAAAAGGGAAAGTACAAAATGGAAAAGGGAAAGTACAAAAGGGAAAAGGGAAAGTACAAAAGGGAAAAGGGAAAGTACAAAAGGGAAAGTACAAAAGGGAAAGTACAAAAGGGAACATACAAAAGGGAAAAGGGAAAGTACAAAAGGGAAAAGGGAAAGTACAAAAGGGAAAAGGGAAAGTACAAAAGGGAAAGTACAAAAGGGAACATAGAAAAGGGAAAGTACAAAATGGAAAAGGGAAAGTACAAAAGGGAAAAGGGAAAGTACAAAAGGGAAAATACAAAAGGGAAGAAAATGGAAAGTACAAAAGGGAAAAGGGAAAGTACAAAAGGGAAAAGGGAAAGTACAAAATGGAAAAGGGAAAGTACAAAAGGGAAAATACAAAAGGGAAAGGGAAAGTACAAAATGGAAAAGGTAAAGTAAAAAAGGGAAAAGGGAAAGTACAAAAGGGAAAATGGAAAGTACAAAAGGGAAAAGGGAGAGTACAAAAGGGAAAAGGGAAAGTACAAAAGGGAAAATACAAAAGGGAAAAGGGAAAGTACAAAAGGGAAAATACAAAAGGGAAAGGGAAAGTACAAAATGGAAAAGGGAAAGTAAAAAAGGGAAAAGGGAAAGTACAAAAGGGAAAAGGGAAAGTACAAAAGGGAAAATACAAAAGGGAAAAGGGAAAATACAAAAGGGAAAATACAAAATGGAAAAGGGAAAGTACAAAATGGAAAAGGGAAAGTAAAAAAGGGAAAAGGGAAAGTACAAAAGGGAAAAGGGAAAGTACAAAATGGAAAAGGGAAATTAAAAAAGGGAAAAGGGAAAGTACAAAAAGGAAAAGGGAAAGTACAAAAGGGAAAAGGGAAAGTACAAAAGGGAAAAGGGAAAATACAAAATGGAAAGTACAAAATGGAAAAGGGAAAGTACAAAATGGAAAAGGGAAAGTACAAAAGGGAAAATACAAAAGGGAAAAGGGAAAGTACAAAAGGGAAAATACAAAAGGGAAAGGGAAAGTACAAAATGGAAAAGGGAAAGCAAAAAAGGGAAAAGGGAAAGTACAAAAGGGAAAAGGGAAAGTACAAAAGGGAAAATACAAAAGGGAAAAGGGAAAATACAAAAGGGAAAATACAAAATGGAAAAGGGAAAGTACAAAATGGAAAAGGGAAAGTAAAAAAGGGAAAAGGGAAAGTACAAAAGGGAAAAGGGAAAGTACAAAATGGAAAAGGGAAATTAAAAAAGGGAAAAGGGAAAGTACAAAAGGGAAAAGGGAAAGTACAAAAGGGAAAAGGGAAAATACAAAAGGGAAAATACAAAATGGAAAAGGGAAAGTACAAAATGGAAAAGGGAAAGTAAAAAAGGGAAAAGGGAAAGTACAAAAAGGAAAATGGAAAGTACAAAAGGGAAAGTACAAAAGGGAAAAGGGAAAGTACAAAATGGAAAAGGGAAAGTAAAAAAGGGAAAAGGGAAAGTACAAAAGGGAAAAGGGAAAGTACAAAAGGGAAAATACAAAAGGGAAAAGGGAAAAGGGAAAGTACAAAATGGAAAAGGGAAAGTAAAAAAGGGAAAAGGGAAAGTACAAAAGGGAAAAGGGAAAGTACAAAATGGAAAAGGGAAAGTAAAAAAGGGAAAAGGGAAAGTAAAAAAGGGAAAAGGGAAAGTACAAAAAGGAAAATGGAAAGTACAAAAGGGAAAGTACAAAATGGAAAAGGGAAAGTACAAAATGGAAAAGGGAAAGTACAAAATGGAAAAGGGAAAGTAAAAAAGGGAAAAGGGAAAGTACAAAAGGGAAAAGGGAAAATACAAAAGGGAAAAGGGAAAGTACAAAAGGGAAAAGGGAAAGTAAAAAAGGGAAAGTACAAAAGGGAAAAGGGAAAGTACAAAAGGGAAAAGGGAAAATACAAAAGGGAAAAGGGAAAGTACAAAAGGGAAAAGGGAAAATACAAAAGGGAAAAGGGAAAGTACAAAAGGGAAAAGGGAAAGTAAAAAAGGGAAAGTACAAAAGGGAAAAGGGAAATTACAAAAGGGAAAGTACAAAAGGGAAAAGGGAAAGTACAAAAGGGAAAGTACAAAAGGGAAAAGGGAAAGTACAAAAGGGAAAATACAAAAGGGAAAAGGGAAAGTACAAAAGGGAAAAGGGAAAGTACAAAATGGAAAAGGGAAAGTACAAAAGGGAAAATACAAAAGGGAAAGGGAAAGTACAAAATGGAAAAGGTAAAGTAAAAAAGGGAAAAGGGAAAGTACAAAAGGGAAAATGGAAAGTACAAAAGGGAAAAGGGAAAGTACAAAAGGGAAAATGGAAAGTACAAAAGGGAAAGTACAAAAGGGAAAAGGGAAAGTACAAAAGGGAAAATACAAAAGGGAAAAGGGAAAATACAAAAGGGAAAATACAAAAGGGAAAGGGAAAGTACAAAATGGAAAAGGGAAAGTAAAAAAGGGAAAAGGGAAAGTACAAAAGGGAAAAGGGAAATTACAAAAGGGAAAGTACAAAAGGGAAAAGGGAAAGTACAAAAGGGAAAAGGGAAAGTACAAAAGGGAAAAGGGAAAGTACAAAAGGGAAAGTACAAAAGGGAAAAGGGAAAGTACAAAAGGGAAAAGGGAAAGTACAAAAGGGAAAAGGGAAAGTACAAAAGGGAAAGTACAAAAGGGAAAGTACAAAAGGGAACATACAAAAGGGAAAAGGGAAAGTACAAAAGGGAAAAGGGAAAGTACAAAAGGGAAAAGGGAAAGTACAAAAGGGAACATAGAAAAGGGAAAGTACAAAATGGAAAAGGGAAAGTACAAAAGGGAAAAGGGAAAGTACAAAAGGGAAAATACAAAAGGGAAAAGGGAAAGTACAAAAGGGAAAAGGGAAAGTACAAAATGGAAAAGGGAAAGTAAAAAAGGGAAAAGGGAAAGTACAAAAGGGAAAAGGGAAAGTACAAAAGGGAAAATACAAAAGGGAAAAGGGAAAGTACAAAATGGAAAAGGGAAAGTACAAAAGGGAAAAGGGAAAGTACAAAAGGGAAAAGGGAAAGTACAAAATGGAAAAGGGAAAGTACAAAAGGGAAAAGGGAAAGTACAAAAGGGAAAGTACAAAAGGGAAAGTACAAAAGGGAACATACAAAAGGGAAAAGGGAAAGTACAAAAGGGAAAAGGGAAAGTACAAAAGGGAAAAGGGAAAGTACAAAAGGGAACATAGAAAAGGGAAAGTACAAAATGGAAAAGGGAAAGTACAAAAGGGAAAAGGGAAAGTACAAAAGGGAAAATACAAAAGGGAAAAGGGAAAGTACAAAAGGGAAAAGGGAAAGTACAAAATGGAAAAGGGAAAGTAAAAAAGGGAAAAGGGAAAGTACAAAAGGGAAAAGGGAAAGTACAAAAGGGAAAATACAAAAGGGAAAAGGGAAAATACAAAAGGGAAAATACAAAATGGAAAAGGGAAAGTACAAAATGGAAAAGGGAAAGTAAAAAAGGGAAAAGGGAAAGTACAAAAGGGAAAAGGGAAAGTACAAAATGGAAAAGGGAAATTAAAAAAGGGAAAAGGGAAAGTACAAAAGGGAAAAGGGAAAGTACAAAAGGGAAAAGGGAAAGTACAAAAGGGAAAAGGGAAAATACAAAAGGGAAAATACAAAATGGAAAGTACAAAATGGAAAAGGGAAAGTACAAAATGGAAAAGGGAAAGTACAAAAGGGAAAATACAAAAGGGAAAAGGGAAAGTACAAAAGGGAAAATACAAAAGGGAAAGGGAAAGTACAAAATGGAAAAGGGAAAGCAAAAAAGGGAAAAGGGAAAGTACAAAAGGGAAAAGGGAAAGTACAAAAGGGAAAATACAAAAGGGAAAAGGGAAAATACAAAAGGGAAAATACAAAATGGAAAAGGGAAAGTACAAAATGGAAAAGGGAAAGTACAAAATGGAAAAGGGAAAGTACAAAAGGGAAAAGGGAAAGTACAAAATGGAAAAGGGAAATTAAAAAAGGGAAAAGGGAAAGTACAAAAGGGAAAAGGGAAAGTACAAAAGGGAAAAGGGAAAGTACAAAAGGGAAAAGGGAAAATACAAAAGGGAAAATACAAAATGGAAAAGGGAAAGTACAAAATGGAAAAGGGAAAGTAAAAAAGGGAAAAGGGAAAGTACAAAAAGGAAAATGGAAAGTACAAAAGGGAAAGTACAAAAGGGAAAAGGGAAAGTACAAAATGGAAAAGGGAAAGTAAAAAAGGGAAAAGGGAAAGTACAAAAGGGAAAAGGGAAAGTACAAAAGGGAAAATACAAAAGGGAAAAGGGAAAAGGGAAAGTACAAAATGGAAAAGGGAAAGTAAAAAAGGGAAAAGGGAAAGTACAAAAGGGAAAAGGGAAAGTACAAAATGGAAAAGGGAAAGTAAAAAAGGGAAAAGGGAAAGTACAAAAAGGAAAATGGAAAGTACAAAAGGGAAAGTACAAAATGGAAAAGGGAAAGTACAAAATGGAAAAGGGAAAGTGCAAAATGGAAAAGGGAAAGTAAAAAAGGGAAAAGGGAAAGTACAAAAGGGAAAAGGGAAAATACAAAAGGGAAAAGGGAAAGTACAAAAGGGAAAAGGGAAAGTAAAAAAGGGAAAGTACAAAAGGGAAAAGGGAAAGTACAAAAGGGAAAAGGGAAAATACAAAAGGGAAAAGGGAAAGTACAAAAGGGAAAAGGGAAAATACAAAAGGGAAAAGGGAAAGTACAAAAGGGAAAAGGGAAAGTAAAAAAGGGAAAGTACAAAAGGGAAAAGGGAAATTACAAAAGGGAAAGTACAAAAGGGAAAAGGGAAAGTACAAAAGGGAAAGTACAAAAGGGAAAAGGGAAAGTACAAAAGGGAAAATACAAAAGGGAAAAGGGAAAGTACAAAAGGGAAAAGGGAAAGTACAAAAGGGAAAAGGGAAAGTACAAAATGGAAAAGGGAAAGTACAAAAGGGAAAATACAAAAGGGAAAGGGAAAGTACAAAATGGAAAAGGTAAAGTAAAAAAGGGAAAAGGGAAAGTACAAAAGGGAAAATGGAAAGTACAAAAGGGAAAAGGGAAAGTACAAAAGGGAAAATGGAAAGTACAAAAGGGAAAGTACAAAAGGGAAAGTACAAAATGGAAAAGGGAAAGTACAAAATGGAAAAGGGAAAGTACAAAAGGGAAAATACAAAAGGGAAAAGGGAAAGTACAAAAGGGAAAATACAAAAGGGAAAAGGGAAAATACAAAAGGGAAAATACAAAAGGGAAAGGGAAAGTACAAAATGGAAAAGGGAAAGTAAAAAAGGGAAAAGGGAAAGTACAAAAGGGAAAAGGGAAATTACAAAAGGGAAAGTACAAAAGGGAAAAGGGAAAGTACAAAAGGGAAAGTACAAAAGGGAAAAGGGAAAGTACAAAAGGGAAAAGGGAAAGTACAAAAGGGAAAGTACAAAAGGGAAAAGGGAAAGTACAAAAGGGAAAAGGGAAAGTACAAAAGGGAAAAGGGAAAGTACAAAAGGGAAAAGGGAAAGTACAAAAGGGAAAAGGGAAAGTACAAAATGGAAAAGGGAAAGTACAAAAGGGAAAAGGGAAAGTACAAAAGGGAAAGTACAAAAGGGAAAGTACAAAAGGGAACATACAAAAGGGAAAAGGGAAAGTACAAAAGGGAAAAGGGAAAGTACAAAAGGGAAAAGGGAAAGTACAAAAGGGAACATAGAAAAGGGAAAGTACAAAATGGAAAAGGGAAAGTACAAAAGGGAAAAGGGAAAGTACAAAAGGGAAAATACAAAAGGGAAAAGGGAAAGTACAAAAGGGAAAAGGGAAAGTACAAAATGGAAAAGGGAAAGTACAAAAGGGAAAATACAAAAGGGAAAGGGAAAGTACAAAATGGAAAAGGTAAAGTAAAAAAGGGAAAAGGGAAAGTACAAAAGGGAAAATGGAAAGTACAAAAGGGAAAAGGGAAAGTACAAAAGGGAAAATGGAAAGTACAAAAGGGAAAGTACAAAAGGGAAAGTACAAAATGGAAAAGGGAAAGTACAAAATGGAAAAGGGAAAGTACAAAAGGGAAAATACAAAAGGGAAAAGGGAAAGTACAAAAGGGAAAATACAAAAGGGAAAGGGAAAGTACAAAATGGAAAAGGGAAAGTAAAAAAGGGAAAAGGGAAAGTACAAAAGGGAAAAGGGAAAGTACAAAAGGGAAAATACAAAAGGGAAAAGGGAAAATACAAAAGGGAAAATACAAAATGGAAAAGGGAAAGTACAAAATGGAAAAGGGAAAGTAAAAAAGGGAAAAGGGAAAGTACAAAAGGGAAAAGGGAAAGTACAAAATGGAAAAGGGAAATTAAAAAAGGGAAAAGGGAAAGTACAAAAGGGAAAAGGGAAAGTACAAAAGGGAAAAGGGAAAATACAAAAGGGAAAATACAAAATGGAAAAGGGAAAGTACAAAATGGAAAAGGGAAAGTAAAAAAGGGAAAAGGGAAAGTACAAAAAGGAAAATGGAAAGTACAAAAGGGAAAGTACAAAAGGGAAAAGGGAAAGTACAAAATGGAAAAGGGAAAGTAAAAAAGGGAAAAGGGAAAGTACAAAAGGGAAAAGGGAAAGTACAAAAGGGAAAAGGGAAAATACAAAAGGGAAAATACAAAATGGAAAAGGGAAAGTACAAAATGGAAAAGGGAAAGTAAAAAAGGGAAAAGGGAAAGTACAAAAAGGAAAATGGAAAGTACAAAAGGGAAAGTACAAAATGGAAAAGGGAAAGTACAAAATGGAAAAGGGAAAGTACAAAATGGAAAAGGGAAAGTAAAAAAGAGAAAAGGGAAAGTACAAAAGGGAAAAGGGAAAATACAAAAGGGAAAAGGGAAAGTACAAAAGGGAAAAGGGAAAGTAAAAAAGGGAAAGTACAAAAGGGAAAAGGGAAAGTACAAAAGGGAAAAGGGAAAATACAAAAGGGAAAAGGGAAAGTACAAAAGGGAAAAGGGAAAATACAAAAGGGAAAAGGGAAAGTACAAAAGGGAAAAGGGAAAGTAAAAAAGGGAAAGTACAAAAGGGAAAAGGGAAATTACAAAAGGGAAAGTACAAAAGGGAAAAGGGAAAGTACAAAAGGGAAAGTACAAAAGGGAAAAGGGAAAGTACAAAAGGGAAAAGGGAAAGTACAAAAGGGAAAGTACAAAAGGGAAAAGGGAAAGTACAAAAGGGAAAAGGGAAAGTACAAAAGGGAAAAGGGAAAGTAAAAAAGGGAAAAGGGAAAGAACAAAAGGGAAAAGGGAAAGTACAAAATGGAAAGTACAAAATGGAAAAGGGAAAGTACAAAATGGAAAAGGGAAAGTACAAAATGGAAAAGGGAAAGTACAAAATGGAAAAGGGAAAGTACAAAATGGAAAAGGGAAAGTACAAAAGAGAAAAGGGAAAGTACAAAAGGGAAAATGGAAAGTACAAAATGGAAAAGGGAAAGTACAAAATGGAAAAGGGAAAGTACAAAAGAGAAAAGGGAAAGTACAAAAGGGAAAAGGGAAAGTACAAAAGGGAAAAGGGAAAGTACAAAAGGGAAAAGGGAAAGTACAAAAGGGAAAAGGGAAAGTACAAAAGGGAAAAGGGAAAGTACAAAAGGGAAAAGGGAAAGTAAAAAAGGGAAAAGGGAAAGTACAAAAGGGAAAGTACAAAATGGAAAAGGGAAAGTACAAAATGGAAAAGGGAAAGTAAAAAAGGGAAAAGGGAAAGTACAAAAGGGAAAAGGGAAAGTACAAAAGGGAAAGTACAAAATGGAAAAGGGAAAGTACAAAATGGAAAAGGGAAAGTAAAAAAGGGAAAAGGGAAAGTACAAAAGGGAAAAGGGAAAATACAAAAGGGAAAAGGGAAAGTACAAAATGGAAAAGGGAAAGTAAAAAAGGGAAAAGGGAAAGTACAAAAGGGAAAAGGGAAAGTACAAAAGGGAAAAGGGAAAGTACAAAAGAGAAAAGGGAAAGTACAAAAGGGAAAAGGGAAAGTACAAAAGGGAAAATACAAAATGGAAAAGGGAAAGTACAAAAGGGAAAAGGGAAAGTACAAAAGGGAAAAGGGAAAATACAAAAGGGAAAAGGGAAAGTACAAAAGGGAAAAGGGAAAGTACAAAAGGGAAAAGGGAAAATACAAAAGGGAAAAGGGAAAGTACAAAAGGGAAAAGGGAAAGTACAAAAGGGAAAGTACAAAAGGGAAAAGGGAAAGTACAAAATGGAAAAGGGAAAGTACAAAAGGGAAAAGGGAAAGTACAAAAGGGAAAGTACAAAAGGGAAAAGGGAAAGTACAAAAGGGAAAAGGGAAAATACAAAAGGGAAAAGGGAAAGTACAAAATGGAAAAGGGAAAGTACAAAAGAGAAAAGGGAAAGTACAAAAGGGAAAAGGGAAAATAAATAAACAGTTTCCACCTCATTTTGTGGGCAGTGAGCATATAGTCAGTCTTCTCTTGAGAGCCAGCTCTGCCTACGGAGGCCTCTCTCAATAACAAGGCTATGCTCACTGAATCTGTACATAGTACATCTGTACACATTTTGGGTCAGTCACAGTAGTCAGGTATTCTGCCACTGTGTACTTTCTGTTAATTCCAGTTTGCTCTGATTTTTGGTTCATTCTTTCCAATGTGTCAAGTAATTATCTTTTTGTTTTCTCATGATTTGGTTGGGTCTAATTGTGCTGCTGCCCTGGGGCTCTGTGGGCACCAGGACCAGCTTGCTTATATATATATATATATTTTCTCTCGCTCTTTCTCTCTCTCTTTCTCTCTCTCTCTTTCTGCCAAATAAGGGGCTGTGGTTTGCCAGATGTACTACTTACTGTAGCATAACTGTAACGTTCTAATGAGGTCTGCTCTTCTCTCTCTAGGCCTGTTGGCATGCTGAGCTGAACTAACTGGTCATTGATATTCATATCTGGTTTCTGCTGGACCAAGGTGATGATGTCCTGCTTAACGACCCCAACATTATAATCAGGTCCTACTCACTGTATGGTTCCAGACCGAACGGTTGCCTTGGCAACAACCAGTCTACCCACACAACGTTGTATCACTGTGGAACATTTATGACTGGATGAACTGTAGATCAAGTGTCTATCCATGATATTCCTTGTGGGGAAAAATAGGAGGATAGTGACCCTTTGTTACGTGAACACTTACAGAAATAGACTTAAAATTTGCATTTGCATGTCAATCAATGGAAAGAAATGACCTTTCATCAGATAAGGTCAAGGGTTCGTTGATCTTTCTGTCTGAACAGTGAGGATGAATAGTGTCTGAGTTCAACAGTGGGTGGAATGAGAGGAGAAGGAATGGAGAAAGTGAACAGGAATGGAGAGGGAAATGGAAGAATACCCTGAATATTACCATGAGTTAGCTGAATGTTGACATAGATGGAGTCCTTGTCTATAATTCTACTGCTGATGAGTGTTGTTTAGAAGGATGGCCTTGATACATTTGTCCATGACACAAACACAAGGTACATTTTATTGTGACACAGCCATAGGGCCAATCAAGAGAACAGGATGTGATGTAAATACAAATGTCGATATCTACAGTGTCTTCAGAAAGTGTTCACACCACTTAGTTTTCTCCACGTTTTGTTGTGTTGCAGCCTGATTTTAAAATGCATTAAATTGAGAATTTGTGTCACTTATATTCAGCCAGTTCCCCATAATGTCAAAGTGGAATTTTGTTTGTTGAAAATGTTTGATATAATACCAATTAAAAGCTGAAATATCGAGAAGAGTCGATAAGCATTTAACCCTTTTTAAGCCTAAATAAGTTCAAGTATATGTGCTTAACAAGTCACATAATAAGTTGCATGGACTCATTCTGTGTTCAATAATAGTGGTTAACATGATTTTTGAATCACTACCCCATCCCTGTACCCCACACATGCAATTATCTGTAAGGTCCCGCAATCGAGTAGTGAATTTTAAGCACAGATTCAACCACAAAGAGCTGGAATGTGTTTCAGTGCCTCACAAAGAACGGCACCGAATGGAAGATGTGGAAAAAAACTGACGCTGAGCAATTTATTAATTAGGCTTTGTAGGGTGTATCAATACACCCAGTCATTACAAAGATACAGGCGTCCTTCTTGCTATTCTTGCTATGTAACTACTGTGAAGAAAAGAAAGAGAAGTGCCTTGTATGTCAAGTGTGAGTTTAATGGTTGTGATGTAAGAAAAGTGAAGATGGATCAACAACATTGTAGTTACTCCACAATACTAACCTAAATGACAGAGTAAAAAGAAGGAAGCCTGTACAGAATACAAATATCCCAAAACATGCATCCTGTTTGCAACAAGTTATCCTCTCCAAGATCGCATAGCAGTTCAGACGTCTTTTGTCCTCGTCTTGTCGTGTCCTGTATATATATATATTTACAACTTTTTTCACATACATTTTATTTTTATTTTCCATCAACTCATCTTCTAAACACTCTCCTGCAACCAGCCTCACCAATTTATATTTATAAAAAAGTATTATTTACCTCAGATCTGTAATCCTCCAAGAAGCTAGCCAGAAACTCCAAGAAGCTAGCCAGAAACTAGCCAGAAGCTAGCCAGGAGCTAGCCCAGAAGCTAATCCAGAAGCTAGTTAGCTTCTTTACTGGCAAATCGTTAGTATTCAGCTAACCACGGTTTGTGGTCATCAGCTATCCTTTAGCTCGAAAATCTATCGAAAATCTATCGGCAGTTTTGTACGGCGCAGCGCGGCTCGGAACGGAACATACCGGACCAATTTTTCTCTCCATGTCCCTGGATTTCAACTGCTCTCTGGACATTCATACCCGGATCTCACAGCTAGCTAGCTGCTATCCGTGTGACAGTCGGCTTTCGTCGATTCCGGAGCAAACATCGATTGTTCCGGTGCTAGCCAGCTCTGTCAATCACTCCTGAGTTCCATCATTCACTCCTGGGCTGCAGTCACCTATCCGGACCCGTTTCACTGCCTACGCGGAGCCCCACCGGGCCTTCACAACTGGACTGCCAACGTTATCTACCTGAATGAGATCCGGCTGGCTCCTCTGTCGCGACGTTAACTGAACGCCCATCTGCGGCCCGCTAACCGTTAGCTGTCTTACCGGCTGCTATCTGAATAGACAATCGGACAATTTATTTATTTTTATTATTATTATGTTTTCTTCTCGGGCCTCTATAACTATATCTATTGTTCTTATTTTTGTTGTTGTTGTGTGATTTGGATTAATCCCCTCTACCACACGGAACCCCACTAATCTACTGACCGAACGCAAGAGGTGGCTAACAACAGACTCCATCCTATGCTAGCTTGCTACCGGTTGGCCTGGCTAGCTGTCTAAATCGCCGTGACCCTCAACCAACCTCTCCACTCACTGGACCAAGCATGCCTCTCCTTAATGTCAATATGTCTTGTCCATTGCTGTTCTGGTTAGTGTTTATTGGCTTATTTCACTGTAGAGCCTCTAGTCCTGCTCACTATACCTTATCCAACCTATTAGTTCCACCACCCACACATGCAATGACATCTCCTGGTCTCAATGATGTTTCTAGAGACAATATCTCTCTCTTCATCACTCAATACCTAGGTTTACCTCCACTGTATTCACATCCTACCTTACCTTTGTCTGTACATTATACCTTGATGCTATTTTATCGCCCCCAGAAACCTCCTTTTACTCTCTGTTCCAGACGTTCTAGACGACCAATTCTTATTGCTTTTAGCCGCACCCTTATTCTACTCCTCCTATGTTCCTCTGGCGATGTAGAGGTGAATCCAGGCCCTGCAGTGCCTAGCTCCACTCCTATTCCCCAGGCGCTCTCTTTTGACGACTTCTGTAACCGTAATAGCCTTGGTTTCATGCATGTTAACATTAGAAGCCTCCTCCCTAAGTTTGTTCTTTTCACTGCTTTAGCACACTCTGCCAACCCGGATGTTCTAGCTGTGTCTGAATCCTGGCTTAGGAAGACCACCAAAAATTCTGACATTTTAATTCCAAACTACAACATTTTCAGACAAGATAGAACTGCCAAAGGGGGCGGTGTTGCAATCTACTGCAAAGATAGCCTGCAGAGTTCTGTCCTACTATCCAGGTCTGTACCCAAACAATTTGAACTTCTACTTTTAAAAATCCACCTCTCTAAAAACAAGTCTCTCACTGTTGCCGCCTGCTATAGACCACCCTCTGCCCCCAGCTGTGCTCTGGATACCATATGTGAACTGATTGCCCCCCATCTATCTTCAGAGCTCGTGCTGCTAGGCGACCTAAACTGGAACATGCTTAACACCCCAGCCATCCTACAATCTAAACTTGATGCCCTCAATCTCACACAAATTATCAATGAACCTACCAGGTACCTCCCCAAAGCCTTAAACACGGGCACCCTCATAGATATCATCCTAACCAACTTCCCCTCTAAATACACCTCTGCTGTCTTCAACCAAGATCTCAGCGATCACTGCCTCATTGCCTGCATCCGTAATGGGTCAGCGGTCAAACGACCTCCTCTCATCACTGTAAAACGCTCCCTGAAACACTTCAGCGAGCAGGCCTTTCTAATCGACCTGGCCGGTGTATCCTGGAAGGATATTGACCTCATCCCGTCAGTAGAGGATGCCTGGATATTTTTTAAAAATGCCTTCCTAACCATCTTAAATAAACATGCCCCATTCAAGAAATTTAGAACCAGGAACAGATATAGCCCTTGGTTCTCCCCAGACCTGACTGCCCTTAACCAACACAAAAACATCCTATGGCGTTCTGCATTAGCATCGAACAGCCCCCGTGATATGCAGCTGTTCAGGGAAGCTAGAAACCATTATACACAGGCAGTTAGAAAAGCCAAGGCTAGCTTTTTCAAGCAGAAATTTGCTTCTTGTAACACTAACTCAAAAAAGTTCTGGGACACTGTAAAGTCCATGGAGAATAAGAACACCTCCTCCCAGCTGCCCACTGCACTGAAGATAGGAAACACTGTCACCACTGATAAATCCACCATAATTGAAAATTTCAATAAGCATTTTTCTACTGCTGGCCATGCTTTCCACCTGGCTACTCCTACCCCTGTCAACAGCACTGCACCCCCAACAGCAACTCGCCCAAGCCTTCCCCATTTCTCCTTCTCCCAAATCCATTTAGCTGATGTTCTGAAAGAGCTGCAAAATCTGGACCCCTACAAATCAGCCGGGCTAGACAATCTGGACCCTTTCTTTCTAAAATTATCTGCCGAAATTGTTGCCACCCCTATTACTAGCCTGTTCAACCTCTCTTTCGTGTCGTCTGAGATTCCCAAAGATTGGAAAGCAGCTGCGGTCATCCCCCTCTTCAAAGGGGGGGACACTCTTGACCCAAACTGCTACAGACCTATATCTATCCTACCATGCCTTTCTAAGGTCTTCGAAAGCCAAGTCAACAAACAGATTACCGACCATTTTGAATCTCACCATACCTTCTCTGCTATGCAATCTGGTTTCAGAGCTGGTCATGGGTGCACCTCAGCCACGCTCAAGGTCCTAAACGATATCTTAACCGCCATCGATAAGAAACATTACTGTGCAGCCGTATTCATTGATCTGGCCAAGGCTTTCGACTCTGTCAATCACCACATCCTCATCGGCAGACTCAACAGCCTTGGTTTCTCAAATGATTGCCTCGCCTGGTTCACCAACTACTTCTCTGATAGAGTTCAGTGTGTCAAATCGGAGGGTCTGTTGTCCGGACCTCTGGCAGTCTCTATGGGGGTGCCACAGGGTTCAATTCTTGGACCGACTCTCAATTCTTGGACCGACTCTCAATGAGGTCGCTCTTGCTGCTGGTGAGTCTCTGATCCACCTCTACGCAGACGACACCATTCTGTATACTTCCGGCCCTTCTTTGGACACTGTGTTAACAACCCTCCAGGCAAGCTTCAATGCCATACAACTCTCCTTCCGTGGCCTCCAATTGCTCTTAAATACAAGTAAAACTAAATGCATGCTCTTCAACCGATCGCTACCTGCACCTACCCGCCTGTCCAACATCACTACTCTGGACGGCTCTGACTTAGAATACGTGGACAACTACAAATACTTAGGTGTCTGGTTAGACTGTAAACTCTCCTTCCAGACCCATATCAAACATCTCCAATCCAAAGTTAAATCTAGAATTGGCTTCCTATTTCGCAACAAAGCATCCTTCACTCATGCTGCCAAACATACCCTTGTAAAACTGACCATCCTACCAATCCTCGACTTTGGCGATGTAATTTACAAAATAGCCTCCAATACCCTACTCAACAAATTGGATGCAGTCTATCACAGTGCAATCCGTTTTGTCACCAAAGCCCCATATACTACCCACCATTGCGACCTGTACGCTCTCGTTGGCTGGCCCTCGCTTCATACTCGTCGCCAAACCCACTGGCTCCATGTCATCTACAAGACCCTGCTAGGTAAAGTTCCCCCTTATCTCAGCTCGCTGGTCACCATAGCATCTCCCACCTGTAGCACACGCTCCAGCAGGTATATCTCTCTAGTCACCCCCAAAACCAATTCTTTCTTTGGCCGCCTCTCTTTCCAGTTCTCTGCTGCCAATGACTGGAACGAACTACAAAAATCTCTGAAACTGGAAACACTTATCTCCCTCACTAGCTTTAAGCACCAACTGTCAGAGCAGCTCACAGATTACTGCACCTGTACATAGCCCACCTATAATTTAGCCCTATCAACTACCTCTTCCCAACTGTATTTTATTTATTTATTTATTTTGCTCCTTTGCACCCCATTATTTTTATTTCTACTTTGCACATTCTTCCATTGCAAAACTACCATTCCAGTGTTTTACTTGCTATATTGTATTTACCTTGCCACCAAGGCCTTTTTTGCCTTTACCTCCCTTCTCACCTCATTTGCTCACATTGTATATAGACTTGTTTATACTTTATTATTGACTGTATGTTTGTTTTACTCCATGTGTAACTCTGTGTTGTTGTATCTGTCGAACTGCTTTGCTTTATCTTGGCCAGGTCGCAATTGTAAATGAGAACTTGTTCTCAACTTGCCTACCTGGTTAAATAAAGGTAAATAAATAAACAAGGCACTTAAGTAATACTGCAAAAACAATTAACTTTGTGTCCTGAATACAAAGCGTTATGTTGGGGGCACATCCAACAAAGCACATCACTGAGAGCCACTCCATATTTCCAAGCAGGGTGGAGTCTGCTTCCTAGAGGGAAACCTGGTTCAGTTTGCTTTTCAACAGACACTGGGAGACAAATTCACCTTTCAGCAGGACAATAATCTAAAACACAAGGCCAAATCTACCAGGCCAAATCTTGCTTATCAAGACAACATTGAATGTTCCTGAGTGGCCTAGTTACAGTTTTGAGTTAAATCGACTTGAAAATCTATGGCAAGACTTGAAAATGGCTTTCTAGAAATGATCAACAACCACCAGGGCTTGAATATATTTAAACAAATAATAATTGGCATATATTTTACAATCCAGATGTGCAATGCTCTTAGAGACTTACCTCAAAAGACTGACACCTGTAATCACAGCCAATGGTGATTCTAACGTGTATTTTCTCAGGGGGGTGAGTACTTATCTAATCAAGATATACTGTATTACTATTTCATTTTCCATTCATTTTTTATAAATGTTAGAATTTTTCATCTACTTTGACAGAGTATTTTGTGTAGATTTGTTTACCAAAAATGACAATAAAATCCATTTGAATCCCACTTTGTAACACAGCAAAGTGTTGGAAAAGTAAAGAGGTGTGAATACTTTCAGAAGGCACTGTATTTCTATTTCATGTTCTATTATATGTGTTGGTCTGCTGGGTCAAATAGTATATGAGGAATCTGCAAGAAATGTGGACAAATCATTTCTAGCATTTGGATAAAATAACCAATATGGCAAGAATAGACTTTCCCTGATGTTTCCCAATATTTTCCTGTCCTGTGGTATTCTAGGCACGAGTTTATTTAGAGAGAAGGGGTTACGGAAGTGGAAATTATGTCATGCTCAATTTCTCTCAGCCAGTGAAAAAAGCAATTTAAGTGGGGACACATTTCTTAAAATAATTTTGAATGTTTTTCCAGCTCTTTCGACTTGTTTTCTCAGTCTGATGAGGCTGTGTCGGCTCTCATTCAGAAGAAAAAACGTTACCCCTTCTACTTTGTCTCTGTGTAAATTAAACACTATCACAATGACAGGGTGGATTATTTTCCCTCAAAATAAGTTTTGTGACCCAAGGATATCCTATCTGTTTTTACCTTGTTTAAACCTCCATTTTCTTCTTGCAGGCTCCAGTGAGCTGGCAAAAGAGAGGGGGGATTGTATTTGTGTGATTTGCCTTTTCAAAGCTGCCTGTTTCCTTTGGCACAGCCACAGAGTGCTTTTCTCTCTACTTATTAACTGCCTCCTGGGTCTCTTAACTTTTTCTTGGAGCCCTGTTTTGCCAACTTTAACGATCTGGTTTTTCATCAACATGATTTAGTTTCCAGAGGTTACAGTGTGCTGGGAGACCTCAGGGCCTCCTCTCTGTATCGCCAGGGTTCCTTCCTACTGGTGGATTTTCAACACTCTGTCAATACATTGGGTATTTAACAATGCTATTTCAACACTTTTCACTGTTAAAAAGGAGGCAGGAGTTTCCACTCAAGTGTGGTTTCAGTAATGTTATTACGCTATTATAAACAGTGAATATTTGAAGCGTTATGAGTTGTTACTTACAGGATGGTTGGAACTCAGCCAGCCAGTAGAATGGAGTTTGTAGTTACAAGGTGATGAAACTTGCTCTTCCATGACCATGTGTACAATGTAATACATAGAGGACATACCAGTATACAGGCATGAACTCTCCCTACAGATGTTCCTCTGCACAGTCACAGTCACAAAGCCAGAGAGACATGCGCCACGTATATGTACAACATGTCAGCTATTCCGATTAGAACCAGATGCAAAGTACAAGCTGTTTCCACAAAGAACCTTCTGTTCACTGGAGACATCCAGATGAAGGATATCAGATAACAAGACTAGAACAAACCAACTCCCAACTTCAGAAAACAAACCGACTACAATAATCCTTACATCTGTGGCGGGTTACATTTACACAGCCATCCGTCTTTGATATGAGGCATTGAGGCACAAAGCAGTTTGATTTGACCAGAAGGAGCGGAAAACATTTCTATCAGTCTCAGTCTCAACTCTGCTTTCTAAACAGGGCCAATTAGGATGACGAATGACTTGCACCTTGGCAAGAATCCCACGAGAGGGTGAATCTACAACTGGGATAAGAACACAAACAAACAAAAACACAGACAGACTGGCAAAGAACTGGAATGATTCAGCTCTGGAATCCCCCTTCAGTTTATCATCTCCGACACAATGTTCTATTTGAGGAGATTTCTAGCAGGGGGTTTAATGTATAATGGATGACGGCTGAATGGAAGCAGTGTGTTATGGGATGATTGAGGGGAGAAGGAGAGAAGCAATGCTTCTGCTGATTGCCTCTTATTGAGCACAGCTGCCTCTGGGACAGTAGTCACGAGGTGCTCTGCTGTGCTCCAACCAAAAGTACCCCCTCGGGGTCCTACCGCCCTTTGCCCATACAACCCAGTCCCTCCCCATGTGGCAGCATCACCCAATCCCCATACACACCCACCAGGCCCGTGCCATCACTCCATACCCAGTTCCCCAAACATCCAGAGTATAACCCATGGGACCAGGAACCCATCCCCATACACCCTCACCCAGTCCCATGGTATTCCCTCTGAATTCCCAAGGTTCATGCATGGAACCTGAAGTGAATCAAAATGGAACAATGTCTTCTCTCACATTCACAGTCTACTCCATTGGCTATATATGGAGTGTGAAAATGAATTCATTTATCTTGCCACATTGTTCCATTATGCTCAATTATGCTATGACCCTCATTTGTGCAACGGTATAATGTTCTCACATATACCATTAATTCATTACATCTAAACAGACAGAAGATCCAATATAGCATAACGTAGCTGAGAGTGCTTTATAAATCTGTTAAGAAAACTCATTAATAAGCACATACCCTGAGGACAGAATTAAGATATCATTATCTTTTTTTGTGAGTCTATATTTATAAATTAATTTCCCCTAGGTCAAACGCAGCCTTGGGGCTCTCTAATTTGTTTCCTCTGTTGTAAATCAGGATGATAATTATGTTGAATGGCAGCAAAATTCATCCTCATTTTTTTAGGACTTGTATATTATGTGTATGTGATAGACATCATTAATATTTGTTCAGAATTGTAATTAAAAAATCCTCCCTTTGTCTCTCTCTTGCTCACTATCTTGCCCTCTCCCTCCCTTCTTTCCTCCCTCCGCTCCCTCCCAATACCTCTCTCCCTGTCTCTCCCTCCATCGTTCTCTGTCTCTGTCATTCTCTTTTTATTATGGTATGGTATGTGGTTATCAGTGGTTGAGTGGCCCGTAGCCTACGCAAAGTCTACTGAACCCAGGCTCTGATTAAAAAAAAAAAGAGTTATGGTCAGTGATGAAAATAATTGATTTTCAATTTCCTCCACAATGACTGCATCATTGCCAACGACTCAGGCAATTTGGCCTACATTACTGTGCCAGAACGGGGCCGTAGATCAGGGTGACAGCCGTCTTAACCTGGAGGGGTGCTTACATTGAGGAGAAATTAAGAGAGATATTCAGTGGGAGATATCCTTTTACTGCTGGTGTGGATCTTGGAAATAGGCCCTGTTCTGTGGAGGATTGCTTGGTTATCACAAAATAAAAAATGTGTGTGCTGCTACTCTTGTGTTTAGATTTTTCAAGGAGCTTGTATTTCCTTGTGCTGACTGCCCTGTGATGTGGGAGACAGAAGTGTTTTGTAGCTCTGACCGTGCTTTACTACCTTGGAATGCATCTGTTTTTATTCCTCATGAAATCAATAGAAATCCATGGAGCTACAGTATTTTCTGCTTTTAAAACATGAAGAATAGCATTTCTTCCCAGTCTAATGGAGTCTCTCTCTGTCCCTCGCCTTAGTCTGCTACAGTGAGCTTATGCTCTCATTATCAGTGATACCTGGGTCACATTAATTAGGACACATCGTAGCAAAACTTTTTGCAACGGGAAAGGCTTTGTTCAGGTAGTCCCTCCCCATTTCGTGTCTCTAGCTGGAGGTTCCGGATGACACAGGGGCCTGTCGTGTGTGTGTGTGTGTGTGTGTGTGTGTGTGTGTGTGTGTGTGAGTGTGTGTGTGTGTGTGTGTGTGTGTGTGTGTGTGTGTGTGTGGGCGGGGAGAGTTGCGTCGCGAGAGACAGTGGAGCAGGTCAGACAGACTGACAGGACCCAGGTTGGTGGTGGGGAGAGAGCCTTTCATCATCATGCCTCCTTCCTTCACCCGTCAGCCCAGTCTGTGTGTGCCCGCCAGCTCCTGCCAGCGCTGTCATCACTATAAATGTCACCCTGGCCACAACGCTGTGAGGACGAGGGCTGTTTGTTTTTACCCAGACAGACCTTACACACACTTGGTTTGTTTTTACTGGCTGTCTTCCTGGTAATCGACACCAGGGATGGAGGCTTGTTTATCTGCTGCTGCAAAAGCTGCTTCTCAGTGGCATCTCACTGTTGGATGGTGTTGGGTTGCTCCCAAGTTTTCAGGGTTGTGTGTGTGTGTGTGTGTGTGTGTGTGTGTGTGTGTGTGTGTGTGTGTGTGTGTGTGTGTGTGTGTGTGTGTGTGTATTTGTGAGTGTGTGTGTATTTAAGAGGTTGGGGTTGCCTACGAGCTGCTTTGAAAGCGATAGCATTTTACAAAGTCACAGTTCTCCTGCAGGTCACAGTATACAGTGCTTCCAATGAGAGACCATCGACACGCCGATCAGATCGTGACGGTGGGAGTAGATGTGGTCTTAGACTTAGCTTTCAAACAGGCAATACCAATCATCATTCAATTCCTACCGCACATCATGCACTTATCCCCCAAATCTATTTCTCTCTCTAGTCATTATCTGTAAAATGGAGTCTATTAGCTGACAGGTTCCTATTACACTGAACAACAATAAACACAACATGCAACAATTTCAAAGATTTGACATATAAGGAAATCAGTCAATTGAAATGAATTCATTAGGTCCTAATGTATGACTTTGACATGACTGGGAATACAGATATGCAGCTGCTGGTCACAGATACCTTAAAGAAAGGTAGGGGCACAAATCAGAAAACCAGTCTGTATCTGATCTGACCGTGATTTACCTCATGTAGCACAACACATCTCCATCACATAGAGTTGATCAGGCTGTTGATTGTGGCCCGTGGGATGTTGTCCCATTCCTCTTCAATAGTTGCTGGATATTGGTGGGAACTGTAACACACTGTCGTACACGTCGATCCAGAGCATCCCAAACTAGCTCATTGGGTAACATGTTTGAGTGTGCAGGCCATGGAAGACATGGGGCCGAGCATTTTCATGCTGAAACATGAGGTGATAGATTGTTTGGCTGACAACGTCACGAAAACAATGTGCGTGCTTCCATGGGGTAGAAGTCAGCCTGTTGTTGTGATTCTGGATGGCCAGATTGCTAGCCAGAGTGACAAACTTCCATGTGGAGCTTGTTTCAGCATGTTTCATCATGTTATTGATACCACGTCTTGTTTTGAGGTGTTTGACTGACTGTTTTGACTGTAACAATATTTTTGAGAGACAACAAGTGGTTATTGTGCAAATGTAAATGTTTTCAATAAACAAAATATAGATATCTTGGGATCCCTGTTATCGCCATTAAACCCTAGATAGGAAGGTACTGCCTCAACATTTGGAGATGGACCTGAAATGAAATAAAACCCCAAATTCCAAAATTAAGACCTGGCAGGGGATCCATATTAGGACATCCTCAGCCCTCGCCGTGATCCTAGTCTCAACTCTGCACTAGTGAAGCAGAACTGAGGACAGATGATATCCTAATAGGGATGCCGTACACCAGTGGAAATTAGTTTTGGTTCACACATCACCTGGTCCATGGAGGGAGGTGTGATTAAACCAGTCCCAAGGTAGCCATCGCCTTTTATAGGCAAACACATTACTTCCATCTAACTGGCAATAGCTTTACACATTATTTAAATTAGGCCAAAGTGGTAGTTAACCGCTCCATGAAATGCTACCTTTTTAAACCCCGTCATAAAAAAGCTGTTCCCTAATTCAAAAAATATATATTTTTTGCAAAATGTTGCTTTGTTACATCTACTGATATAAACCATACACACACTAGACAATCTGAACCCACCCTTACTATAATCTTTTCACCATAAATATTCCAGAAGGCAAATGTTTATCCCCACATCCGCTCCACATCAAAATTCACATTGTTGTGATTCTCTATTCCTAATTGACTAGTGATTTAGCTCATCTCAAGCACATGGCAGATCGATGTAGAATAGAGTCTGTGACTGTTTGTGGATAAATGAGACTCTGCGCTCCTCGCTGTTCAAAGCTTCTTTGGCTGCTGGCTGAGAAGAGATCTGCCAGCAGCCATTAGAGCCCTGTGATTAAACAGTAGAAAAAAAGAAAAAATCAATGGTTGAATCCCTCAGATCCCTAAGCGCGATGTATTAGTGTTGTTAAGCACATTCCACTCAAGGTGGCAGATGAACGCTCTCTCAGACGCATAAAATGACTCATCTTTTAAATCCTCTTTAATGGTGTGTCTCCAATAGCCATTAAACGCTGCCTGCCAGATCGTCATTAGGCCACATCTCATTTCTTGTCAAATGGGCTTGTCAATGGCATTGATTCATACCCATAGACTTCAAGTGGGAGCTTTTTTTTCCCATCCGGGAGCGAACAAGGCAAGGCTAGATTCACATAAAAGGCACTACAGGGTCTTCAACATCCATTCAAAGTTTCAAAGCCCCTTTTTCTCCCTCTTTGTTCCTGCAAAATGTATTTTATAGTTTAATGAAAGCGCATAACTCACACTGCGAGCAACAGAGTGCCTCTATCACTAAACAAGATGATGCAGTCAAACTGAGGAAATGATCTCATGTCTTATTCAGAGGCCTGCTCCATGAAGGACTGTTAGGATTAATTGAATAGATTTGTCTTATTTTTCGTAAAATAATGTTGGGCACGTCTGCTTTTATGCAGCAGGCCAGTGAGAGCTTTTAAAGCCAAGATCTACATTAACTGGCTTAAACCATGAAAGCCAGTGTAGTCTAGATGTAGTGCACAATACTTAGCAACTACTGAGTAAGCCAAGATGTACAGTATGATGTCTTTGGTGTTTTCATGAGAGAGTATTACCGTGTATTGCTCTAGCGTTAATCTTGAAACTCACTAGTTCATATCCTCAATTCCACTAGTTTATATTCTTGTCGTTTTTGTGTGGTCTAACTTTCCATTACAACCATCCAGAAAAGCCTTTGACACCTCAACCCCAGCTGGCAATTAAGCGACCGTTAAAATGTGTATCATTCCAGTTGTGAAGGTTAATTCATTTCACAAGTAATTGCACTTCAAGGTCCTTAATTTTAACGAGATCATTTAATCATTCAATTCCACAGCCATATCAATAAAGTCTGTCAGGGCTTTCCTTTATTAACCTTATAATTGTCAAACGTCATTACAGTCAATGGGCTCTAATGACAAGTTGAACACAGGTAATGATGGGCAGGACATAATGAAGGGATAGAGCGTTTAATTCCTCCTTTTGTGCTCGTCACAAAGTCAATTATAGGCCTCAGGTGGAGCGAGAAAGCTCTGTCGTTTCCCTCCTCTGCCACAGAGACAGGCTGCAGTAAATCCTTCTGCTCAAAGTCAGACTGAAAAGCAGCAAACCTTTGAATGAGTCACAGTGTGATAAGAACATTCTCCTCCCTGCAGCCTGCTGTTTCTCTCTCTGGAATGGTTGGTTAGTCTATGGGCTTTTCATGCACTACTATATTATTTTCTCAGAGCTAAAATGTTGATTCATGTTATTTTGGTTGATTTAATCTCACCTCATATACATTTAATGGGCATTTGGCATTCATCATAGGCAATTATGTGGAATGTCCTACTCGTCACATTCGAGGAAGCGCAATACAGGCCATGCTGCGGTAAATGGTCAGCTGGGTCGAAACCACTGTCCGTGATGCCATTTTACATTACGTGAGGAGAAACAAAGTCCTGGTTCTGTTAGAAAGACTGTGTATTACTGAGCCCTATAGCTATTCACATGCACACACATACACACACACACACACATACACGCGCACACACACACACACACACACACACACACACACACACACACACACACACACACACACACACACACACACACACATACACACACACACACATACACGCACACACACATACACACTGAAGTTTAGGCCTATCTCTGACAGATATCTTGTTTACTGCTTATGACAGTAGAGAAAAAACAGCTTGTGACAGTTTCTGATCAGCGCTGCTTCTGTGTTGTGAATATTTTAGTATTTAGATTACCTTCCGCAGGCCTGACTGAATATTTGTCGGAATAGCTCAGACATGAGTCTAACACTAAAACAGAGCAGGTGGGTTTTAAATAAAAGATGAGCAGTGAGGCTTTAGATAAGGACTTCAGCATGCATTTTTGATCTGAATGCTGTAGCTGAGCTGACACTGTGGGAGTGCTAATAGTGTGCCTGTGGAATAACCAAGCTCGAGCACCGGGTGGCGCTGTTTGCCAATAAATGTGCTCCAATGGCCTGTACACACCAACCTCAGCCCTGCCTGCCTGCTTGGGTATTCCTGTTATGTTCTTAATGAAGTAACTAGCTACTGAGCCATATGGGGCTTTTTGTGCATTGCAAAGATAGAATCTGTCAGCGGGATTATGATCACCAGTTTATCTGTCACTCCTGTCTTGAACTAATATCCTCCATGGATATGGATCTATTATGGTGTTGTTTGTGATGAAGAGTCTGAGGAGTATAAAAAGGTAACAGAAGGTGTCCTTCAACCTTTATGCAACTCCAATAACACTCCTGTTTAATTATTAGAGTTGATGTCGTCAATCAAGGAAGGACTGATGTGTCCTTATGAGAAAACGTCATCAAACTTCTCTGCTTTGTCTGTAGACTAAAGCCACAACCACCACACTCCTCTTTCCTCCACAGTCTTTTTTCAGGGTTTATTGGGACTTTATATGGACTCCGCTCATGTCTGTTGGCAGAACAGACTGCTGTGTAGTAGGTAAGGGATCATTCAGTGGAGAAGCAGGGGCCTGGGGAAAGGATGGATGGTTGCAGGGCTGTTGAGCTGCTTGTCTTGGCAATGCCTGGGAAGTTTGTGTTGGACAGAAAAGTGGTATATCAGACACTCTCTATTAACCAGTTGTGTGTGTGCTGTACCATCTCATGTTAGTTCAGGGAGTTTTTCAAACAGGACACAGACAGTTGAGCATGCACTGCACCTGCCATTCCTGTCCCATTCGTCTGGCTCAGTTTCACGGATTCCCTCTTTTCTACCTAACACGCACACGTGCACAAGCACATGCCCACACAAACACATGCCCATACACACACACGGTCTCCTCCATCTTTCAATTGCACTCGCTCATTAAATCCCGCTCAGCCTGAAAGCTGAATGTAAACAGACACGGTTGGATAAGCCTCTCTAAATCCACATTAAATCCAGCCGTGTGAAGGAGCTTCAGTCACACCGTATGTGTTGTTCTTCTACTCTACTCTCGGTGCACTAACCTCCATCACAGTGGCTTCATGGGGAGATTCTCATCAACTCCGTTCTAAGTTAAATGCATTGATCAACAATCGGGGGATAAATGATTATTTATATTATTATTCTATATATTATTACTGATTATTAGTTTATAGATAGTTTATAAATCGGAAGCATCCACCTCTCTGTGCTGTGTGCATACTGTATGTGATGGAGCCAGCAGCAGTTCCAGGGCTATGCCCCACCAGGAGAGCTCAGACCCAGGACTCCCTTCTCCCAGCTCTGTGATTAACTGACTCCAGTGTGTGTCTGGGAGCACTCCCTAAAAGCACCCCTCTCCCAGGCTGCTCTGCAACATGCCAAACCACGCTCTAGCTCTCTCAACACAGCGTGACAACAACCCTTGGTTTAGGTGCTCGGTTGTCTTTTCTGGGCACATTTTGTCTTTGGCGCGGCAGCGTTTTTTGTGTTGTGTGTGTGTGTGTTGTGAAGTCCCCCTCTGCTCGTAGGTTTTAAGGCATAGCATTAGCATTTGTACATTTACTCATGCAAGAGAGTCTGTTGGAACGTATTCCCCAGCAGTGAACTAACGCTGTGGCTCTTTCCCATGGTGCAGTTCAAAGAGAAAGAGAGAAGTGGCCAGATGGACTGGGGAGAAGTTCAGGCCTGCCAAAGCTCTCTCTCAACCACCTGCCACCACCTCTGCCAACACAGTACATCTCCATATGCATCCAGCCATTTTAATTTGCATCATCAAGCAACAGAGATGGCTGCTTCACTGTGGCACAGCGTTAACCCAGTATGGTGTCTTTTCTGGGTTGCACTTTATTTTGCTGTACAGAAATGATCAAGTATGTACGAATAAATTGCATGGTAAAATTGTAGCTAATTAAACTGTAATAATATTTTTTTGTTGGGGGGGGGGGTTCTTGTAAGCATCTCCCAATCATGAAAATCTTCCTGTGGTGCCTTATCAGTGCATGACAATGTGATTTGAGAGATGTTAAAGAGAGAGTGAGAGAACGAAAGAAACAAATGTATTTATCACAGTGCCGACAGATTTGATGTTCAAACAGACTACTTTATTTTAGAGATGGGCTCACTCTGCCTGCCAAGCCAGGTCTTTACAAACTCCGCTCTAATCGAGAAGTACTTTTCAAGCCAGATGAATCAATACACACTGTGAAGATTTGGCACCAACAAGGATTCAACGTTTACTGGGGATCAATCACACAGCAGATTTTTGTCCACCGTTAAATTTAATAAAGATTTCTTACTCTGGTCCTTATTTTAAAATCTGAAATCGTATTTGGTATTTCAAATATATGTTTTATGTAATGATTTGTGCAAAAATAAAATTTGTCTTGTTAGCTTCAGAAAAGAGACATGATAGAGAGCCAATCAGGAGGGCTCTGTTATCCTCAATGCCAAACTTGTCAATTCAAATCTATGTTATTGAGTGAATGTTTAGTTTGCAAACACATCAGGCTTGGTACATTAAGGTCATCAATCAGACACTATTACCTAGCAGTTCCTGGAGAACAGGGTAATCGCTCTCTCTCTCTCTCTCTCTCTCTCTCTCTCTCTCTCTCTCTCTCCCCCCCCCCCCCCCCAGCCAGTTCAGTTCCATGGACATCTAATTGATATTGAATGAGTGGCGATGTACTGGCTGGTACTAAGCAACAGAACAGGTCCAGTGGAGGCTACTGTTCTGTACCACCACTAGGCCAGCCCTGTGGTTCTGGCCTTGGCTCCACTACAGACAGAAGGCTCATCAGCTTTGTCCAAAGGCAATTATTCAGGCGTATAGAAAGGGAAAAAGCGAGGGAGAGAGAGAGAGAGGAAAGGAGGTGAGGAGGGCTTTAGGACTGGATCCAGCCACCATCTAAACATAATTCATTGTTGGTCCTCTCTGCTTATGAATGCAGTTCCCTTCCAGGATAAATGTTATTTCCATCCCCGGGCTGTGTGAGGCAGTGAGTGAGTAGAAAGCAGCAGCCGGGAGGAAGCCAAAGCTGTTGACAGACTGAGCTAACAAAGCAGAGCCACAACTGGGATCTGCAGAGCCAAATACTATGTTGTTACACTGCATGGATTGTTATGGAGTATTTCAAGAAATAGCCAGTCAATGGTTGTTAGCTTGTAACTCTAATGTCATGGCACATGCAAACTACTCACTTTCAAAATACACCCATTGAAAATATCCTCTGCAAGCTCCTTTTAGCTAGCTACCGGAAATATTCATGGCAAAGCTCTGGATGGATTTTCCGGCACCCAAAAAATCCTTTCCTCTCTGCCAAACTGACGTTGGTTTTAGTACAAGCGTGTATGCTGCAGCTGGAACATTGGTGCTTTGTGGGAGGCAACCAATTATTTAAATATACACACTAGATACAGTGCCTTGCGAAAGTATTCGGCCCCCTTGAACTTTGCGACCTTTTGCCACATTTCAGGCTTCAAACATAAAGATATAAAACTGTATTTTTTTGTGAAGAATCAACAACAAGTGGGACACAATCATGAAGTGGAACGACATTTATTGGATATTTCAAACTTTTTTAACAAATCAAAAACGGAAAAATTGGCCGTGCAAAATTATTCAGCCCCCTTAAGTTAATACTTTGTAGCGCCACCTTTTGCTGCGATTACAGCTGTAAGTCGCTAGGGGTATGTCTCTATCAGTTTTGCACATCGAGAGACTGACATTTTTTCCCATTCCTCCTTGCAAAACAGCTCGAGCTCAGTGAGGTTGGATGGAGAGCATTTGTGAACAGCAGTTTTCAGTTCTTTCCACAGATTCTCGATTGGATTCAGGTCTGGACTTTGACTTGGCCATTCTAACACCTGGATATGTTTATTTTTGAACCATTCCATTGTAGATTTTGCTTTATGTTTTGGATCATTGTCTTGTTGGAAGACAAATCTCCGTCCCAGTCTCAGGTCTTTTGCAGACTCCATCAGGTTTTCTTCCAGAATGGTCCTGTATTTGGCTCCATCCATCTTCCCATCAATTTTAACCATCTTCCCTGTCCCTGCTGAAGAAAAGCAGGCCCAAACCATGATGCTGCCACCACCATGTTTGACAGTGGGGATGGTGTGTTGCTTTTACGCCAAACATAACGTTTTGCATTGTTGCCAAAAAGTTCAATTTTGGTTTCATCTGACCAGAGCACCTTCTTCCACATGTTTGGTGTGTCTCCCAGGTGGCTTGTGGCAAACTTTAACCAACACTTTTTATGGATATCTTTAAGAAATGGCTTTCTTCTTGCCACTCTTCCATAAAGGCCAGATTTGTGCAATATACGACTGATTGTTGTCCTATGGACAGAGTCTCCCACCTCAGCTGTAGATCTCTGCAGTTCATCCAGAGTGATCATGGGCCTCTTGGCTGCATCTCTGATCAGTGTTCTCCTTGTATGAGCTGAAAGTTTAGAGGGACGGCCAGGTCTTGGTAGATTTGCAGTGGTCTGATACTCCTTCCATTTCAATATTATCGCTTGCACAGTGCTCCTTGGGATGTTTAAAGCTTGGGAAATATTTTTGTATCCAAATCCGGCTTTAAACTTCTTCACAACAGTATATCGGACCTGCCTGGTGTGTTCCTTGTTCTTCATGATGCTCTCTGCGCTTTTAACGGACCTCTGAGACTATCACAGTGCGGTGTATTTATACAGAGACTTGATTACACACAGGTGGATTGTATTTATCATCATTAGTCATTTAGGTCAACATTGGATCATTCAGAGATCCTCACTGAACTTTTGGAGAGAGTTTGCTGCACTGAAAGTAAAGGGGCTGAATAATTTTGCACGCCCAATTTTTCCGTTTTTGATTTGTTAAAAAAGTTTGAAATATCCAATAAATGTTGTTCCACTTCATGATTGTGTCCCACTTGTTGTTGATTCTTCACAAAAAAATACAGTTTTATATCTTTATGTTTGAAGCCTGAAATGTGGCAAAAGGTCGCAAAGTTCAAGGGGGCCGAATACTTTCGCAAGGCACTGTAACAGACATGGGGTGGTGTTTTGAAGACACAGCGCCTCCACCTTGGCACTCCCCCATCGTTGAACAAAATATTTTGGAAGCTATAGAAATGTATTTATTCATGTCTATATTTGTTTTTGCAGACACCTTAATTAATGCTTACCATTTTTTATTTTATGCTGAACAAAAATATAAACAGAACATGTAAAGTGTTGGTCCCATGTTTCATGAGCTGAAATAAAAGATGTTCCATACGCACAAAAAACGTATTTCTCTAGAATTGTGTAAAAAAAATATGTACATCCCTGTTAGTGAGCATTTCTACTATCCACCTGACAGGTGTGGCATATCAAGTAGCTGATTAAACAGCATGATCATTACACAGGTGCACTTTAAAATGTCCAGTTTTGTCACACAACACAATGCCATAGATTTCTCAAGTTGAGGGAGAGTGTATTGGCATGCTGACTGCAAGAATGTCCACCAGAGCTGTTGCCAGAGAACGGAATGTTAATTTCTATACCATAAACCGCCTCCAAAGTCGTTTTATAGAATTTGGCAGTACGTTCAACCGGCCTCAAAAGTGCAGACCACTTGTAACTACGCCAGCCCAGAACTTCCACATCCGGCTTCTTCACCTGCAGGATCGTCTGAGACCAGCCACCCGGGCAGCTGATGAAACTGAGGAGTATTTCTGTCTGTAAGGTCCTTTTGTGGGGAAAAACTCATTCTGATTGGCATGGCTTTGCTCCCCAGTGGGTGGGCCAGTCTCCCAAATTGGTGGGCCTATGCCCTCCCAGGCCCACCCATGGCTGTGCCCCTACCCTGTCCATAAATTATGGCCTAATGAATTTATTTCAATTGACTGATTTCCTTATATGAACTATCAGTAAAATCGTTGAAATTGCTGCATTTTGCCTTTATATTTTTGTTCAGTATATTATGTGAGCTAAACATAAAACCTTTAAAATAAAATAAATGTATTAAAACAAATCCTTGAAGTATATATTTATTTTAAGTACTAATGTTACTTTCCCCACTACAACAAAATCATACTTAAACACATGCAATTTTGTCCTTGAATTTAACTGAAGTAATGTAGAAATCAATGTATTCCTATTGAGGACTGCTTCTTCGGAGGAGTGCCAATATGGCCGACTGGTGGTTTCAAAGCCTCTCATTGGCCAATTCATAGCATCAGCAATTCAAGGTTTCTATACATCATTGGAGGCAACCCATCTGTCTAGAGAGACTAATATGACACAGAGACCGAGACAGACCAAGACCGATAGTGGTGTTTGGATTCTGCTCAGTACTTTTCAATATCATATCATCTCACTAATCATCTGCCTTTGGCAGCTGATGTGCTGTTGTTACGTGTGCTGCTCTAATAATGCATGAGAGAGGCTGAGTGATCTGAGCATCCCCTTTATAACACACAGTGGTCCTGTTGACGGCTGACAGCTGCTTTCGTCTCCCGGAACATTCCGCCACGTTGTGTTACTGTCAGAGGAAGCTGAGAAAAGCCTGTTTGATTTCTCATTTACTACAGAGAGGGTATCTGGATCCCAGAATGGAAGTCATTAATTCCAGAGATTTGCCAGTCAACGTTTTCTCTCTCCAAACCAGATGGAACATAAACAAACACAATCACTCGCAAATGAGTCCAAATGAGATGTGACAGTTGTATTGAGCTTCATTTATTAGCAGTGATTATGTGGGCCCTGCTTTTCCCTGGCAGCACGCGGGCACAGCAGAGCAGAGATGACTGAGCCTAAATAAAAAAGGAAATCAGTGGGTTTATGAAAAGTGGATGTTATTAATAGTGATGGTAGAGCTGGTGGCATGATGAGATTCATGTAAGTGCTTTATGCAAGACATTGTTATTTTGTGTTACACTGAGCACTAAATTCAAGCTTCTTGGGCCCTATATTTTCCAAACACTGCTGCTCCCATAGACTCCATAGACCATTGTGACAGCATGGCATTAATGCACACTATGAATTTGAATGTGCCATTTTGGGGGTTTGGTAATAACCATAATGAGAAAATATGAGGACAGTCGCTGGCATGTTTTGATCCACAACATGTTTATCTATTTGGAGTGGGTGTAGAAAGATCATTGGAAAATATACTTTATATAAATCCCTTATAAAAATGCATGAAATGACTTCCTTTAATCAGTACAGTAATAGACACAGGGGACATTGTATGGAAAAGAAAATGTAATGTCATGGCTTAAATCAATCCTTGCCAATACATCACTTTCATCCACCATCACCCTAGTGACTTCATGATCTCTTTAAAATGGAATCTGCATTGCTTTTCCATGTCATTAACTACCACACTGACACACACAGATTGCAAGCAGTAACACAACGTCAGCCCTGTTTCTATAGGTCTTGACATAGCCTCAAACACAAGCACACCAGTGTGCGCGTAACGCTATGAAGGGAATACCCAGTAGCCCAGTGAGCACATCCTCAGGCACATACTGCAGTCTGCAGAAGCTTTTGAGACATTTCCACACTCCACTTGAGCTGAGTCCTATTTACCACCTCAGCTAAGCTAGTCACCCTCTACACACACGCCTACACAGTTCCTCGGGAAGGAAGACACTGATTGACTGGCTGATTGGTGGTAGAGCAGTCCGACATGATGCCAGTTCGCTTTGCCTCAGTCTCAGCATGGACTCAAGCGTTAGGCTAGTTGTTCCCTCTGTTAAGCAGCTACATTTAGAACTGAATATAAATAGTCAATCTAATAGATTATTTTGGTTATTTGCAGGCACCACAGTGTTGACTCATAGTTGAATTAACCACATTTCTAATAAGGCCAACAGTGTGATGATCTGATAATGGAAAGGTTATTTAGTGAACATGAGCAGCATGATTAGCCTACTTCTTATCAACAGTGCAGTACAAACCATGGTACTTGATTATCAAAGTAGCTTGACAGGCTCTCCCCGTTTCTCATCTCCTGAGGTGCATATGTTTGATGACTGCGATCATATACCAATAATCTGCATTTTATTCATTTGCATGTATGACAAGTCCAGAGGGAGCGAGGGAAAGACGAAGAAGGGAGAGAGACTGAGGAAGGGAGGGAGAGAGAATGGCATTGATGTTGATCTCTGTTTACACCTGGCTGACAGATTGTCATTAATCTTGGGAGGCAGCGTGGAGAACATTGAGGAACCAGATTTCATAGTACATAAGCATGGAGGGATTCACCTGTCACCTGAGTGAGGCAGAGCTGTATAATCATGGAATTCGTTTAAATGCCTGGATCAATATTGAAAGCCTGGAATGGCTGATGGCTGGGGGTGAATGGGCTGCTCCTAGTGATTAAATTAGTTGCTTGGTTGGTTCCTTCGTCCTGGGTTTGTCAGTGATTCCCTAGGAGTACGGTGAAGTTGCCCCTATAGATGCTGATCTATAGGGGCAACTTTACACACTAATGGTTAAGGTTAGGATTGGGGAAGGGAAAGCTTATCCTAGATCTGTTCCTAGGGGAAACTAGAGATACAGTACACAGAGGTGAGAGGTCAGAGGTCAGAGGAGAAAGGGATGGAAACTGGGCGGAATTGCTGATATCAATAATTAAACTTGTTATCCCATGTGCTCCAGTCTATGACCTGTGTGGCATTTTTTATTCAGGTTGGCATTCATTGAGAGGCAGCACTGCAGAGTGGTCATTAGCTGGCACAGCCTCAAACAGGGTTGGGTAGGTTACTTTCTAAATGTAATCTGTTACAGTTAACAGTTAGTTACCTGTCCAAAACTGGATAACCCAAACGAAGTAATGTAATCTGATTACTTTCAGTAACTTTTGGATTATCTTACCCTTAAGAACCATTAGAAGACAAAAATTAAGGTTAGGGCTAGGCATTTTTGTCTTCATACATTTTTTACGATATAGCATATTTTGACTTTGCAGCTGGCCCATTTAGCGGAAACCGCTCAGTTCTGCCTCCAGGACAAGACTCATGACTTGAACGTCAACCTGCATTCTTTTGGTCATTGCTGATGCCATTATATTTAGCGGAGTGCTGAAAAAATATTATTGATAAGCGTTTCTCTATTAGATAATTCAGAGCCATGGATAAACTATTGGAGGGTTGAAGCTTATTGACTAAGCTTCATTAATCAGTGAAATCACTTCCGTTTTCAACAATCTTGGTCTTTTTCCAACTTTTACTACTCCACATGTTCCATCCTTTGCACAGGTTTGTTTTGCAAGCTGTGTAATAGCCTCGATTAACATAATTTGCATATTCAAATTGAAAACAATAGACAAGAACAACAGATGAATAGTGTTAATTAGGCTGTTTGAAGAAGCTCTGTAATTGTGTTAGCTGTAGCGTTAAGCAGAGTAGCGTGTTCAGGGTTGTGTGAGGCAAGCTGTCAGCCTGCCAGGCTGGTGCTCAGGGCCCAGTTTTTCTAAACTTTTAATCAGGATCAGAATGATCCGAATTCTCTAATCTTCTTTTTTGCTGTCCAGGATCAGATCGATGTGGCTGGTTTTTGAGCCGTTTTTTTTCTCCAAAAAATAATCGGATAGGATCCCTCTGATTCAGATACCACTGTCTTAAGATCACAGGATCCGGATGTTCAGTCCTTTGAATAGGCATACACCGAGCCATCTACTGAAAAGGTTATGGTACTACTTCTACACTTTCATAGTGAAACAGATATGAGATAATCTACATTAAGAAAAGTACTTAGATTAAAAAGAGTCTGCATATCACTTATAAGTAAGTACATACATTTATTTGACACTTCTCAATATAATAATTGATCACATCTGGTCAATTTAACATATTGAACCTTGGGTTTTTTAAACCTTGTCACCGTAGTTACATTGAAATGTATTGGTTGTAGTGCCTTTCACCCTTCTGAATCCACCCTTCCAGTGGGATCAACATAATCCTGATTTTCAGCATCAAAACTATCCTAACCACCTTTGAAAAACGCAAAAATAAAATTGTATCCTGATTAAAGGTCAGATTGGATTACCGAATCTGATCCCCCCCCCCCCCCCCCCCCCCCCCTATCCGGAGGATCAGAATCAAATAGTTCAGTTTTGAAAACCCCAATTCTAACGTTTAATCCAATCTGATTGCCAAAATCCGATCAGATAACTTTTGAAAAACTGAACCCTGGGGTGGAGATATCAGGTGGAGATTGGGATCAAGATCCAGGATCAGGATACACGATCAACACAGCTAAATAACAAGTCAGGATCAACACAGCTAAATGACAATCCAGTATCAACACAGCTCAGTGACGATCCGCTATCAACACAGCTCAATGACGATCCACTTCTATTACCTACCCGGTAGGTGTAGTATATTGTTTTCAAGTCATTTGCTCTCAAGTCACTGACGAGTGGGTCACTACAGCCTTGAAATCCGTGACACGATCTGATTGTGTCAATCTAATACGCTAATTGAAAGCAACCCATAGCCACTTTTCATCAGTGAAGGGAGACTGCACCCGTGAACTGATTCTGGTATAATTAGAATGCAGAGGCGGCTTCAATCACAAGAGGCAAATATTTTCCCTCTCATTAAAGTACGCATTAAAGATAGACACTGTGGCATTGAACGAGACAATCTCTAAGGTTTGCTAGAAGTGGTACACAGCACAATTCCCCTCCTGTGATCCAGGGAGACCTCTCTCCTCCTCCGCAGTAAAGTGAGTCTAAAGAGACCCCTTTGATTTCAGATCATTTCTTCAATCCTCCAGCCTGAATTTAAATTGAAAGGCCTGACTATTTTTAAGAACAAAGCTCGGTTCTTGCTGAACAAGGAAAAATAATACTTTGGATTTCTTTCCCTACTATTACTCAGTGTGAATAAGGTTGGTTGCACCGAAGGAAGGTGCCTGCTGGGATGTGTGTGCTGTGTGGATAAAATGGGGTTTATTAAGGGCTGAAGGATGTTTTCCATAGCTGATTCATCTGGATATACTGTGTTTAGTGTGTGGAGAAACTCTCACATACTTGGCATTGGTTATAAATGTGTACAGTTATACATATATTCAGTGTATCTTCTTAGCTAGACGAGTAGTACAACTTGCATGCAGTTCATTTCTTTATCAGCACAGTGAACTCGAGTTACAAAGTGGCGCCGGAGGAGATGGCCGCCGTTTTACGGTCTCCTAACCAATTGTGCTATTATGTGGGTTTTTTTGCGATATTTTATCAATTATTTTGTGGATAATGTTTCTGCAAACGTATCTTACTGCAGAAAAGAGCTTCTAGATATCAGGACAGCGATCACTCACCTCGGCTTAGACAAAGAGCTTCTGGATATCAGGACAGCGATCACTCACCTCGGATTAGACAAAGAGCTTCTGGATATCAGGACAGCGATCACTCACCTCGGATTAGACAAAGAGCTTCTGGATATCAGGACAGCGATCACTCACCTCGGATTAGACAAAGAGCTTCTAGATATCAGGACAGCGATCACTCACCTCGGCTTAGACAAAGAGCTTCTGGATATCAGGACAGCGATCACTCACCTCGGATTAGACAAAGAGCTTCTGGATATCAGGACAGCGATCACTCACCTCGGATTAGACAAAGAGCTTCTGGATATCAGGACAGCGATCACTCACCTCGGATTAGACAAAGAGCTTCTAGATATCAGGACAGCGATCACTCACCTCAGATTAGACAAAGAGCTTCTGGATATCAGGACAGCATCACTCACCTCGGATTAGACAAAGAGCTTCTGGATATCAGGACAGCGATCACTCACCTCGGATTAGACAAAGATTTTTTTCAACAACAACAACAACAATAGCAAGCAGGACTCACATGATATTTTCCAAACACCCCACAGGGCAGACATCCCAATTATTCACAAAAGGAAGCGACACAGAGGACGAAGAGCCGGATGCCTCGTCCGGACCCGCAGAAGACAACTAGGAAAGCTGCCGTTACCGTCAATATTACTCGCCAACGTGCAATCATTGGACAATAAACTAGACGAGGTACGATGGCGAATATCCTACCAACGGGACATCAAAAACTGCAATATCCTATGTTTCACGTAATCGTGGCTGAATGATGACATGGATATTTAGCTAGCGGGTTATACGCTGCACCGGCAAGATAGAACAGACGAGGAGGGGGGGGGGGGGGGGGGGGGGGGGCGGTCTGTGCAAATTTGTAAACAACAGCTGGTGCACAAAATCTAAGGAAGTCTCTAGATTTTGCTCGCCTGAAGTAGAGTATATTGTGAAAAATTGCAGGCCACACTACTTGCCTAGAGAGTTCTCAGCTATACTTTTCGTGGCTGTTTATTTACCACCACAGACAGATGCCGGCACTAAGACCGCACTCAGTCAGCTGTATAAGGAAATAAGCAAACAGGAAACCACTCACCCAGAGGCGGCGCTCCTAGTGGCCAGAGACTTTAATGCAGGGAAACTTAAATCAGTTCTACCAAACATGTTAAATGTGCAACCAGAGGGAAAAAAAATTCTAGATCACCTGTACTCCACACACAGCGACGCGTACAAAGCTCTCCCTCGCCATCCATTTGGTATATCCGACCACAACTCTATCCTCCTGATTCCTGCTTACAAGCAAAAATTAAAGCAGGAAGCACCAGTGACTCAGTCTATAAAAAAGTGGTCAGATGAAGCAGATGCTAAACTACTGGACTGTTTTGCTATCACAGACTGGAACATGTTCCGGGATTCTTCCGTGACATTGAGAAATACACAACATCAGTCACTGGCTTTATCAATAAGTGCATTGAAGACGTCGTCCCCACAGTGACTGTACGTACATACTCCAACCAGAAGCCATGGATTACAGGCAACATTCGCACTGAGCTAAAGGGTAGAGCTGCCGCTTTCAAGGTGTGGGACTCTAACCCGGAAGCTTACAAGAAATCCCGCTATGCCCTGCGACGAACCATCAAACAGGCAAAGCATCAATACAGGGCTAAGATTGAATCATACTACACCGGCTCCGACGCTCGTCGGATGTGGCAGGGCTTGCAAACTATTACAGACTACAAAGGGTAGTTGAAGTGCTTTGAAAGGCTGGTCATGGCTCACATCAACACCATTATCCCAGAAACCCTAGGCCCACTCCAATTTGCATACCGCCCAAACAGATCCACAGATGATGCAATCTCTATTGCACTCCACACTGCCCTTTCCCACCTGGACAAAAGGAACACCTATGTGAGAATGCTATTCATTGACTACAGCTCAGCTTTCAACACCATAGTACCCTCAAAGCTCATCACTAAGCTAAGGACCCTGGGACTAATCACCTCCCTCTGCAACTGGATCCTGGACTTCCTGACGGGCCGCCCCCAGGTGGTGAGGGTAGGTAGCAACACATTTGCCAAGCTAATCCTCAACACTGGAGCTCCCCAGGGGTGCATGCTCAGTACCCTCCAGTACTCCCTGTTCACCATCGACTGCATGGCCAGGCACGACTCCAACACCATCATTAAGTTTGCTGACGACACAACAGTGGTAGGCCTGATCACCGACAGCGACAAGACAGCCTATAGGGAGGAGGTCAGAGACCTGGCCAGGTGGTGCCAGAATAACAACCTATCCCTCAACATAACCAAGACTAACCAGGAAAAGGAGCACCGAGCACATCTCCATTCTCATCGACGGGGCTGTAGTGGAGCAGGTTGAGAGCTTCAAATTCCTTGGTGCCCACATCACATCAACAAACTAGAATGGTCCAAACACACCAAGACAGTCGTGAAGAGGGCACGACAAAGCCTATTCCCCCTCAGGAAACTAAAAAGATTTGGCATGGGTCCTGAGATCCTCAAATGGTTCAACAGGTGCAACATCGATAGCATCCTGACCTGTACGGCAATTGCTCGGCCTCCGACCGCAAGGCACTTCAGAGGGTAGTGCGTACTGCCCAGTACATCACTGGGGCAAAGCTGCCTGCCATCCAGGACCTCTACACCAGGCGGTGTCAGAGGAAGGCCCTGAAAATTGTCAAAGACCCCAGCCACCCCAGTCATAGAGTGTTCTCTCTACTACCGCATGGCAAGCGGTACCGGAGTGCCAAGTCTAGGACAAAAAGGCTTCTCAACCGTTTTTACCCCCAAGCCATAAGACTCCTGAACAGGTAACCAAATGGCTACCTGGACTTTTTGCATTGTGTGCCCCTCCCAACCCCTCTTTTACGCTGCTGCTACTCTCTGTTTATCTTACATGCGTAGTCACTTTAACTATACGTTCATGTACATACTACCTCAATTGGCCTGTCCACCCAGTGCTCCCGCACATGTGCTAACCGGGCTATCTGCATTGTGTCCCACCACCCACCACCCGCCAACCCCTCTTTTACGCTACTGCTAATCTCTGTTCATCATATATGCACAGTCACTTTAACCATACCCACATGTACCTACTACCTCAATAAGCCTGACTAACCGATGTCTGTTTATAGCCATGCTACTGTTATTTTCAAATGTCTCTTTACTGTTGTTTTATTTCTTTACTTATCCACACACACACACACACACACACACACACACACACACACACACACACACACACACACACACACACACACAAACACACACACACACACACACACACACACACACACACACACACACACACACACACACACACACACACCTTTTCTTTCACACTATTGGTTAGAGCCTGTAAATACACCTTGATTTGATTTGGAGCTGGACAGTTGACAGTTTTAGCCTTGGGTTTGTTCATTTGGACAATGTAGAAAGATGCTTGGTGTTTGGTGTCTTTTAGCCTTCCAGGCCAGATCTAACATTTGATGAGGCAGACAAACACCTACTCATCTCTGCATATCTATCTTGACACACAGTGGCAGTTACAACACTGAAGTAAAACTGACTGGGAATGGGTCACACCCCGACCTCCACCCATACGTATACACCTACTAGCCTTTGGGAAATAGGCACACACATGATAATAACTTGTGAGTGCATTTCCCCAATCCCCATCTCTCAGAGAGGAGAACATATGGAAAGGGACAGTCAGCGTCAGAGCTATTTCCACTGGGGGTGTGAGCCATGCAGCCATAATAACATGGAGATGTCACTTAGGCACTGAGGAGGGCTGTGTGGCTGAGGGAATGCTTACTGGGTGCCTGGGTGGTCTGGAATACAGTATAACAGTCACCATCATGCTCCTAGTGAAGCTCTCCCCCCATTTACAGTGTAGTATAGTATTAATGATACAGACCGGTTAGCTGATGAGTTACAAAAATGATGTGCGCGCTTCAATGGGGGCAGAAGTCCATGTTATTGTGATTCTGGATGGCCAGATTGCGAGCATCAATGACAAGATGTGGAGAATCATAGGTAGCTCCTTTCTGCTTGTATCTTGTTCTTGATACCATGGCTTGTTTTGAGGTGTTTTGACTGGTCAGTTCTTTGCTAATATGGTTAAAATCCACTAGCTAGCTAACCAACAATAATGTATTTGAGAGACAACAAGTGCTCATTTTGCAAATGTATTAACATTTTTAATAAACATTGGAGACAACACACAGTATATACTGAACAAAAATATAAATGCAACGTGCAACAATTTCAAAGATTTTAGTGGGTTACAGTTCATATAAGGAAATCAGTCAATTGGAATAAAATAATTAGGCTAATGCATGGATTTCACATGACTGGGAATACAGATATGCATCTGTTGGTCACAGATACCTTTAAAAAAAAGTAAGGGCGTGGATCAGAAAACCAGTCAGTATCTGGCGTGACCACCATTTTCCTCATGCAGCATGACACATCTCCTTCGCATAAATTGATCAGGCTGTTGATTGTGGCCTGTGGAATTTTGTCCCACTCCTCTTCAATGGCTGTGCGAAGTTGCTGGATATTGGCGGGAACTGGAACACGCTGATCCAGAGCATCCCAAACATGCTCAATGGGTGACATGTCTGGTGAATATACAGGCCATGGAAAAATTGGGAATTTTTGAGCTTCCAGAAATTGTGTACAGTTCCTTGCGACATGGGACCGTGCATTATCATGCTGAAACATGAGGTGATGGCGGTGGATGAATGGCACAACAATGGGCCTCAGGATCTCGTCATGATATTTCTGTGTATTCAAATTGCCATCGATAAAATGCAATTGTGGTCGTTGTTGGTAGCTTATGTTTGCCCATACCATAATTCCACCGCCACCATGGGGCACTATGTTCACAATGTTGACATCAGCAAACCACTCATACGACACCATTACGACACCAAACCACTCATACGACACTCATACGACACCATTACACGTGGTCTGCGGTTGTGAGGCTGGTTTGACATACTGCCAAATTCTCTAAAACAACATTGGAGGTGGCTTATGGTAGAGAAATTAACATTAAATTATCTGGCATCAGCTCTGGTGGACATTCCTGTAGTCATCATGCCAATTGCACACTCTGTGGCATTGTGTTGTGTTACAAAACTGCAGATTTTAGAGTGGCCTTTTATTGTCCCAAGCACAATATGCACCTGTGTAAAGATCATGTTTAATCAGCTTCTTGATATGCCACACCTGTCAGGTGGATGGATTATCTTGGCAAAGGAGAAATGATGGCCTGCATATTCACCAGACATGTCACCCATTGAGCATGTTTGGGATGCTCTGGATCAGTTCCCGCCAATATCCAGCAACTTCACATCACTAACAGGGATGTAAACACATTTGAGAGAAATAAGCTTACTGTGTATTGACATTTTTTGGGATCTTTTATTTCAGCTCATGTTTTTTATTTTTTATTTGATTTCACTTTTATTTAACCAGGTAGGCTAGTTGAGAACAAGTTCTCATTTGCAACTGCGACCTGGCCAAGATAAAGCGTAGCAATTCGACACATACAACAACACAGAGTTACACAAAACATACAGTCAATAAAACAGTAGAACAAAAGAAAACAAAAAGTCTATATACAGTGAGTGCAAATGAGGTAAGTTAAGGAAATAAATAGGCCATGGTGGCGAAGTAATTACATAATAGCAATTAAACACTGGAATGGTAGATCGGCAGAAGATGAATGTGCAGGTAGAGATACTGGGGTGCAAAGGAGCAAAATAAATAAATAAATACCAGTATGGGGATGAGGTAGGTAGATAGATGGGCTGTTTACAGATGGGCTATGTACAGGTGCAGTGATCTGTAAGCTGCTCTGACAGCTGGTGCTTAAAGCTAGTGAGGGTGATGGGAGTCTCCAGCTTCAGAGATTTTTGCAATTCGTTCCAGTCATGGGCAGCAGAGAACTGGAAGGAAAGACGAACAAAGGAGGAATTGGCTTTGGGGGTGACCAGTGAGATATACCTGCTGGAGCGCGTGCTACGAGTGGGTGCTGCTATGGTGACCAGTGAGTTGAGATAAGGTGGGGCTTTACCTAGCAGAGACTTGTAGATAACATGTAGCCAGTGGGCTTGGCGACGAGTATGAAGCGAGGGCCATCCAACGAGAGCATACAGGTCGCAATGGTGGGTAGTGTATGGGGCTTTGGTGACAAAACGGATGGCACTGTGATAGACTGCATCCAGTTTGTTGAGTAGAGTGTTGGAGGCTCTATTTTATAGATGACATCAACGAAGTCGAGGATCGGTAGGATGGTCAGTTTTACGAGGGTATGTTTGGCAGCATGAGTGAAGGATGCTTTGTTGTGATATAGGAAGCCGTTTCTAGATTTAATTTTGGATTGGAGATGCTTAATGTGTCTGGAAGGAGAGTTTACAGTCTAACCAGACACCCAGGTATTTGTAGTTGTCCACATATTCTAAGTCAGAGCCGTCCAGAGTAGTGATGCTGGACGGGCGACCAGGTGCGGGCAGTGATCGATTGAATAGCATGCATTTAGTTTTTCTTGCGTTTAAGAGCAGTTGGAGGCCACGGAAGGAGAGTTGTATGGCATTGAAGCCCGTCTGGAGGTTAGTTAACACAGTGTCCAAGGAGGGGCCAGAAGTATACAGAATGGTGTCGTCTGCGTAGAGGTGGATCAGAGAATCACCAGCAGCAAGAGCAACATCATTGATGTATACAGAAAAGAGAGTCGGCCCGAGAATTGAACCCTGTGGCACACCCATAGAGACTGTCAGAGGTCCGGACAACAGGCCCTCCGATTTGACACACTGAACTCTATCAGAGAAGTAGTTGGTAAACCAGGCGAGGCAATCATTTGAGAAACCAAGACTGTCGAGTCTGCCAATAAGAATGTTGTGATTGACAGAGTCGAAAGCCTTGGCCAGGTCGATGAATACGGCTGCACAGTAATGTCTCTTATCGATGGCAGTTATGATGTCGTTTAGAACCTTGAGTGTGGCTGAGGTGCACCCATGACCAGCTCTGAAACCAGATTGCATAGCGTAGAAGGTATGGTGGGATTCAAAATGGTCAGTTATCTGTTTGTTAACTTGGCTTTCAAAGACCTTAGAAAGACAGGGTAGGATAGATATAGGTCTGTAGCAGTTTGGGTCTAGAGTGTCACCCCCTTTGAAGAGGGGGATGACCGCGGCAGCTTTCCAATCTTTGGGAATCTCAGACGATACGAAATGAGGTTGAACAGGCCTCTGTAACATGTAACATGGGACCAACACTTTAGATGTTGCGTTGATATTTTTGTTCAGTGTAGTTTACATGTTGTCAACAATCTAAACCATCTCAGTCTGTTTGGTTCCATGGTCGCGTACACTTCGGTTTTGTTGCTAAACAACCAACCGGTCTATAGTCATCAATTCATTGAATAAGACAAACAGGCTTGAATCTGAAATCCATTTAATGGACTATATTTTCATGGCATAAACTGAGCATGAGTTGGAATTTCCCTCTACTCCTCAGCTACATACTGTACACATAAAGCATAGTCTCTTTTGTTCTCTAATTACTGTAATAGTGTGCTATTGTACAGATGTTTCTGGAGAGTAATCCCCCAGGAGGATGTAGAATTAAACAAACACCACATGAGATATATTCACATCAAGCATACAGTATAGTCTTCCACTGTCACAGTCAGAGATATTAAATCCCTGGGTTGTCCCCCTACAGCAATAGCTTTCATATATAGCTGGACGATTAGCCTTCCAGTTACACCCCCTCTGCTGTGTGCTTGAGTGCATGTGTGACCGACCTTGGATGGTCACGGTTATTTGGGACTATGATTGGGGAAAAACTGAAAGAAAAGAGTAGCTTTCAGACTCCGCATTGTTTTCTCTGCTCTGACTAGGTCATGGCTTGCTTCCAGCAACTTGTCAACATGAGTAATCTCCTGAACTCTCCACTCTGAGGACATCAGGAGGAGGATGTGGTGTTTTGTTGATGTTACTGCTAAGAGGTTTTCAAGTGCTCCCAGGACATGCATGAACTTGCGTCCACGTCTCTTCCCATGGCTGCTCCTGTCTGCCTGCCTGTCTTGCATTTGTCTATCTATCCTCCTGCTTTCTCTCGGTCTCTCTTTACTTCCTCATGTTCAGCTCTATTACCTCCTTTACTGATGATTGTTCAATGTCAAATTGCATTAAAAGTTTTGAGTAGGCTGTTACTTCACTTTTTGTAGATTACCATGGTTATTATCATTTCGATGCCAAACCCACGGTGTGTGGGTGGCCAAAGAACTCTATTTTCATGTCATTTGACCAAAGCACCAGTTCCAATCCAAGTTCCAATGCCATGTAGTAAACTCCAGGAGTTGAAAATAAATATCTTTGGGCACACACACCATTGGTGGGTTTTGGCGTCAAAATGAGAATGTATGAGCAGATAATAACCCCATACCTACTATAAAATATGGTGGTAGATCTTTGATGTTATCGGGCTATTGTGCTTCCACTAGTTCTGGGGCCCTAGTTAAGGTCAACCGCATCATGGACTTTACCCAGTACAAGGATATTTTACACAAAAACCTGTTTGCCTTTGCCAGGATGCTGAAATTTTACCGCAAGTGGATCTTCCAGCAAGAAAATAACCAAGTTATCTCGCAAGTTGAGGTATTGAAAATAAAGGTGTCAAAATCTCTTTCTCTGAACAATTACATTAGTGTAAAATAGTTTAATAAAAAAACTAAAATATACCTCACTGCCCTTTCCCAATTGGACAAAAGGAACACCTACGTGAGAATGCTGTTCATTGACTACAGCTCAGCTCATCACTAAGCTAAGGTCCATGGGACTGAACACCTCGCTCTGCGACTGGATCCTGGACTTCCTTCCTGCCCCCAGGTGGTGAGGGCAGGCAACAATACATCCGCCACGCTGACCCTCAACACCGGGGCCCTTCAGGGGTGCGTGCTTAGTCCCCACCTGCACTTCCTGTTCACCCACGAGTGTGTGGCCAGGCATGATTCCAACACCATCATTAAGTTTGCAGGAGACACAGCGGTGCTTGGCCTGATCACCGATGAAGATGAGACAGACAACTTATAGAGAAGAGGTCAGAGACCTGGCAGTGTGGTGCCAGAACAACGACCTCTTTGTTGGTAAGACAAATTCACTGATCGTGGACTATTCTCCCATTCTTCTCTGCAGATCCTCTCAAGCTCTGTCAGGTTGGATTGGGAGCATCGTTGCACAGCGATTTTCAGGTCTCTCCAGAGATGTTCGATCGGGACATTCAGAGACTTGTCCCGAAGCCACTCCTGCGTTGTCTTGGCTGTGTGCTTAGGGTCGTTGTCCTGTTGGAAGGTGAACAAAGTCTGAGGTCCTGAGTGCTCGGGAGCAGGTTTTCATCAAGGATCTCTTTATACTTTGCTCTGTTCATCTGTCCCTTGATCCTGACTAGGCTCCCAGTCCCTGCCGCTGAAAAACATCCCCACAGCATGATGCTGCCACCACCATACTTCCCCGTAGGGATGGTGCCAGGTTTCCTCCAGACGTGGAGCTTGGCATTCAGGCCAGTTCAATCTTGGTTACATCAAACCAGAGAATCTTGTTTCTCATTGTCTAAGAGTCCTTTAGATTGCTTTTGGCAAACTCCAAGCAGGCTGTCATGTGTATTTTACTGAGGAGTGGCTACTGTCTAGGCCTGATTGACAGAGTGCTGCAGAGATGGTTGTCCTTCTGGAAGGTTCTCCGATCTCCTCAGAGGAACTCTGGAGCTCTGTCAGAGTGACCATCCGGTTCTTGGTTACCTCACTGACCAAGGCCCTTCTCCCCCGATTGCTCATTTTGGCCAGGCAGCCAGCTCTAGGAATAGTCTTGGTGGTTCCAAACTGCTTCTCTTTAAGAATGATGAAGGCCACTGTGTTCTTGGGGACCTTTAATGCTGCATATTTGTTTTTGTACCCTTCCCCATACCTGTGCCTCCACATAATCCTGTCGCTGAGCTCTACAGGCAATTTCTTCGACCTCATGCCTTGGTTTTTGCTCTGACATAGACTGTCTGTCACACCCTGATCAGTTTCACCTGTCCCTGTGATTGTCTCCACCCCCTCCAGGTGTCGCTTGTTTTCCCTAGTGTATTTATCCCTGTGTTTCCTGTCTCTCTGTGCCAGTTCGTCTTGTATGTTCCAAGTCAACCAGCGTTCCCATTTCCCATTATCCTGCCTTTGCTATTCTCTTTTTCTAGTCCTTCCCTGGTCTGGACTCTGTACCCGCCTGACTTGACCATTCTGCCTGACCATTCTGACCATTCTGCTTGCCTTGACCACGAGCCTTTCTGCCACTCTGTTCCTCCTGGACTCTGATCTGGTTTTGACCTTTTGCCTGTCCACGACTATTCTCTTGCCTACTCCTTTTGGATCATTAAACATTGTAAGACTCTGCCTCCTGTGTCTGCATCTGGGTCTCTCCTTGTGTCATGATACTGTCAACTGTGGGACCTTGTATAGACATGTCCAATCAATTGAATTTACCACAGGTGGAGTCCAGTCAAATTGTAGAAACAATGGAAACAGGATTCACCTGAGCTCAATTTCGAGTCTCATTGCAAAGGGTCTAAATACTTATGTAAATAAGGTATTTCTGTTTTATTTTTAATAAATGTGTCAACATTTCTAAAAACCTGTTTTATTATGAGGTATTGTGTGTAGATTGATGAGGGGGACAAAATTATGTAATCAATTTTAGAATAAGGCTGTAACATAACAAAATGTGGGAAAATGGGTCTGAATACTTTCCGAATGCTTAAGAATACTTCTGTAGATTATTTTAGTAGGTCTACGATACATGGCTAATTCAGTTATACGCCTATTCATTTACAGCGGAGAGCTACTTAGCGGTCAACATTATTTATTCAAGTCTTTACATGGAAGAAACAATTTTAGCATTATAAAGGCTTATTCCTGCCTGGGTTGTAGCCTGTGTGGAAAAGCCTGCTCTTTTTTTTTCATTGTTGCCCTTTTCAAAAAGACATCACACGTCAGAGGAAAGGTCATTTAGCTCTAAATAACATTAGAGATCCTAACAGCCTCTCCCCTCCTCTACCCTCCCCTTCCTCTTCTCTCCTCTCCTCTAGTTTTGTATGAAAGGCGACCCCTAGCTCTAGTCATCCAAACAATACATATTTCAACAGATGTCGATAACCTTCCCCATCCACTATATCACAAACTGCAATGAACACAGAGGGAGAGAGAATGAGAAGGAAAACCTTGTCTCATCTCTCCTCCTCACACGGGGGCAGTGTTACTCTGCCTGACGCTGCACACCCACCACCACATCCCTCTCTCCATCGACCGTCTCCTCCTCTGGCATGCTTTTCATTTACTATTACTGTAGAGCAGAGTAGAGGCTTGCAGCAGGCCGCAGCGCACCCCCCCCCCCCCCACCATTCCCCACACGCTGCCTCCTATAACACTCAACCACAGCGGTTATGACAGGAACCCCAGAGTGTCATATAGCACACAGCCCCAGGAGTGTAATAAGTGTCTGTGCAGTAATGTCCCACTCTTCCCTAATCACCTAAATGTACATCGACTCCCCCCTCTCCCTCTCTCATTTTAAGAGGGGTAGGGTTTGTCTAACTTCCTCTTCTCATATTGATACATCTACCCCCCACATCGATCCCCCCGTTATGTAACTTAATAGCACAACATGTGGGAGCATTGGGCTCTCCTGCTGTTTTGTTCAGTGTGTGTATCTGTGTAAAGCAATGGGCTACCTGACTAGATCTCACAGTGGTTCATGACACCAATTGATTTGTGAGGGCATTGATGCCCTGCCGTGGTGTGGGGATATTTCTCAGGCAGCCCAGCCTGCACCACAGACAGCTGGAGTTAAGTGTCTGCAGTATCTTGTCGCTGGTGGGCAGTGTGTTTGATGAAACGTGACTTCACCATAACCCCTCTTAGTGAGGATTGTGGAACATGGATTTACACGGAGGGTACAAAACATTAAGGACACCTGCTCTTTCCATGACATAGATTGACCAGGTGAATTCAGGCTAAACCATGAACAGATACCGATGCACAAAGACATTCCTTACGGACAAAATCATTACAATGGGGATATTGAAACCGGCTAGGCCTTCGTTTACAGCCTCACAAAGGCACAAAATCTCATCCAGATTTAATTTATTTTAATTTAGACAGGCAGAGCTCTAAAAAGCTCAATTTCCACCAGTCTGTAGGAAATGTTCTGTTCCCTTTCTCCTTCTTCAGCCTTACTATCTACAGCAGTTGGCAGTTAACTCTCGTAAATATATTGGGCATTAAAAAGAGGGGACTGATTCAAGGACGGGATGGGAGTAAGACCTTTAAACAGGTTAACATTCACAAGGCCGCAGGGCCAGATGAAACACCAGGACGCATGTGCTGATCAGCCGGCAAGTGTCTTTACTGACATTTTCAACCTCTCACAGACCCTGTCTGTAATACAGCCTATAAGGAGCAGGTCAGTGACCTGGCAGCAAGACAAAGGAACTGATCGTGGACTACAGGAAATGGAGGGCCGAGCACACCCCCATCCACATCGACGGGGCTGTAGTGGAGCGGGTCAAGAGCTTCAAGTTACTTGGTGTCCACGGTGGCAGGTAACCTAGCGGTTAAGAGATTTGGGCCAGTGACCGAAAGGTCACTGGGTCAAATCCCGAGCCGACTAGGTGAAAATCTGCCAATGTACTGTTATGCAAGGCACTTGACCCTAATTGTTCATGTAAATTGCTATGGATAAGAGTGTCTACTAATGACAAAAACTGTAAATGTAAAATCACTAAGGAATTAACATGGTCTACACACATCACAGTTGTGAAGAAGGCAAAACAACGTCTCTTCCCCCTCAGGAGGCTGAAAAGATTTGTCACGGGCCTTCAGATCCTCAAAAAGTTCTACAACTGCATTGAGAGCATATTGACTGGCTGTGTCACCGCTTGGTATGGCAACTGCTTGGCATCCGACCACAAGGCGCTACAGAGGGTAGTGTGTACCCTCTGTAGCACTACCCTCATCATTGGGGCCATACTCCCTGCCATCGAAGACCTCTATACCAGGCGGTGTCAGAGAAAGGCTCTAAAAATTGTAAAAGACTTCAGCCCCCCAATTCAAAGACTGTTCTCTCTGCTACTGCACAACAAGCGGTACCGATGCACCAAGTCTGGAACCAACAGGACCCTGAACAAGCTTCTACCCCCAAGACTACCTAGCTACTCCAACAACCTACATGGATCCCCTTTGCACTAATTTGACTCATCACATATGCTAATGCTGCTAATGCTTATTATCTACCCTGTTGCCTAGTCACTTTACACCACCTATATGTACATCTACCTCAATTACTTCGTACCCCTGCACATCAACTCGGTACTGGTACCCCATGTATATAGCCAAGTTGTCGTTACTCATTGTGTATTTATTCCTTGTCTTATTATCTTTAAAAAAAACAAGTTAATAATGACCCGCATGATGGACACGCAAAGCCAAAGATTATGCAACTTAATGAAATATGTTTTATTTTAATGAATGCCTGTTTAAACTCTATTAGACTGTCAGAAGTGTTATGGTTGAAATGTAGTACTGGTAACCACTTTAAGAAACAAGTGAGTTTTCTTTCAAGGAATGAATCTTTAAATAAGCTCTAGGAGACATGTCAGAAGTGTTGCAGTTGAGAATGAGTAACGGGTGACCATTTCTTTACCCCCGTCTTGGTCCCCCTCTCCTCTCTACTCCTGGTCCACCAGACCCTAATTCATCTCCTTGGGGACCCCTACATTCCTGTGGTGAAAAGTCACTTCTGGATCCCGTTTCCTGCAGCCTCTGAGAACACATGGAGATTGTTATTCGGTCAAAAGGCCATGTAATCCATCCCACTTCCCTTTGAACCGCTTTTTTCCTCTCTTTAAACTCCGACAATGAAACATACCTGGTTCAATAAAGGTTCATTTCCTTTGCCCTGTAGATACTGAGTTTCCTCCATGGTAATCTTCTTGGAGCACAATTAGTAGGTGTAGTTTATCAATTCAAACAGATTAGTGAGCTTGACCCTTTACCTCCTCAAAGCATACCGACGTATGGGTTGAGTTCATAGGCTGTTGGGGTGCTGACTGGAAAATATCACATGGGACTAACACATATACTCCATACATAGGCAGACTGACCTCTCCGTCAGGGGGAACACATGCAGTTCATTCAATATATATAAAAAATAGTTTTTTGGGGGGTGGCAAAAAAATTACCATTGTTCTATTTCCTTTCCAAGACCACAAAAAAACCCAACAGTGTTTTCCATGCTAGTTCTAGACGAGACGGTTCTGCTTCAGTCAGAGCTCCTGTCCAGGCCAATTAGCTGCCTCTTCACAACTTGATCACCTGCTCAGGTCACTTTACTTTCTGCCTGCCTGTCCACTAAATCCCCTTCAATGAAACCATTAGGAGGTGGAGTGAAACCCAGCCGACCCTGCAGTCCTTCAGGACACGCCTGGACCATCTGCATCATTAAAGAGACAATAACCATTTAAGCTGTTCAACAATGCTGCAGTCCAATGCCTATTATTATCCACAATATCCTGCCTAATTAAAAACATCTGTTGTTATGAAAACTATAATTGTGTAGGCGGTTTGTGTAAACAATTAAATAATGTGATAGTATTGCAATTTATATGGATCCAGATAATCATCAGCAATCCAACGGTTCATGCAAGCATAGACGTGCACACGGGGACATACACATACAGTGGGGCAAAAAAAGTATTTAGTCAGCCACCAATTGTGCAAGTTCTCCCACTTAAAAAGATGAGAGAGGTCTGTAATTTTCATCATAGGTACACTTCAACTATGACAGACAAAATGAGAAAAAAAATCCAGAAAATCACATTGTAGGATTTTAAATTTATTTGCAAATTATGGTGGAAAATAAGTATTTGGTCAATAACAAAAGTTTATCTCAATACTTTGTTATATACCTTTTGTTGGCAATGACAGAGGTCAAACGTTTTCTGTAAGTCTTCACAAGGTTTTCACGCACTGTTGCTGGTATTTTGGCCCATTCCTCCATGCAGATCTCCTCTAGAGCAGTGACGTTTTGGGGCTGTTGCCGGGCAACACGGACTTTCAACTCCCTCCAAAGATTTTCTATGGGGTTGAGATCTGGAGACTGGCTAGGCCACTCCAGGACATTGAAATGCTTCTTACGAAGCCACTCCTTCGTTGCCCGGGTGGTGTGTTTGGGATCATTGTCATGCTGAAAGACCCAGCCACGTTTCATCTTCAATGCCCTTGCTGATGGAAGGAGGTTTTCACTCAAAATCTCACGATACATGGCCCCATTCATTCTTTCCTTTACACGGATCAGTCATCCTGGTCCCTTTGCAGAAAAACAGCCCCAAAGCATGATGTTTCCACCCCCATGCTTCACAGTAGGTATGGTGTTCTTTGGATGCAACTCAGCATTCTTTGTCCTCCAAACACGACAAGTTGAGTTTTTACCAAAAAGTTATATTTTGGTTTCATCTGACCATATGACATTCTCCCAATCTTCTTCTGGATCATCCAAATGCTCTCTAGCAAACTTCAGACGGGCCTGGACATGTACTGGCTTAAGCAGGGGGACACTTCTGGCACTACAGGATTTGAGACCCTGGTGGCGTAGTGTGTTACTGATGGTAGGCTTTGTTACTTTGGTCCCAGCTCTCTGCAGGTCATTCACTAGGTCCCCCCTAGTGCTGCTTACCTATTGCAGATTCAGTCTTCACAGCCTGGTGCAGGTCTACAATTTTGTTTCTGGTGTCCTTTGACAGCTCTTTGGTCTTGGCCATAGTGGAGTTTGGAGTGTGACTGTTTGAGGTTGTGGACAGGTGTCTTTTATACTGATAACAAGTTCAAACAGGTGCCATTAATACAGGTAACGAGTGGAGGACAGGGGAGCCTCTTAAAGAAGAAGTTACAGGTCTGTGAGAGCCAGAAATCTTGCTTGTTTGTAAGTGACCAAATACTTATTTTCCACCATAATTTGCAAATAAATTCATTAAAAATCCTACACTGTGATTTTCTGGATTTTTTTTCTCATTTTGTCTGTCATAGTTGAAGTGTACCTATGATGACAATTACAGGCCTCTCTCATCTTTTTAAGTGGGAGAACTTGCACAATTGGTGGCTGACTAAATACTTTTTTGCCCCACTGTACACATACACACACATACATACACATCAACATGTGTACATTAGTTGTAAATCAGCTCTCCTCCAGGGCTTTCCTCTCATTGAGCCAATGCAAATGAGTCCATGACAGTATCGGATTACGATCACAATCGCTTCAACATCATTCTTGTGTGTATGACTGAAACACAACATTAACAAGCAGTAAAATGTGATTTACGAATTATATTTTTCTCAGGCTGAGTATTGCCCTGGCATATCTATTCATATGCAGTCTCTTCGCTCTCTTTCTCTCTGAGCCCATTCTTCCGAGGCTACGGTGTGTTCAGGCATCTCCAGCCTAATCCCTCACACCTCAAGGGGCGAAGAGGAGGCTTTTCCACCTTGAACCCTCCCAATCAGATAACCCCAGAGCTTAGGATCCCTTCGTACTCCTCACACCCCTCCCCCCGCCCCAGCAGGCATACTCATGGAATGTTCAGCTCACGCCGTCTCCCCATCACATCAACCCTCCCTCCTGTTCCAGTGACTTAGTCCCCCTCCAGGGACTGAAGAGGAGAGGATTACAGTTTATTCTCCTGGAGAGAGCCTAAGGCTCTTGTTCTAGCTTGTTTACCATTAGGATCTATTTCCTTCCATTGGAGCCAAGCACTTTCTTTCCTTCTTTCTTTGGCAGCAGATCTTGTTACTGCATGGCTTTTCATGAGAGGAAAGGGAGAAAGAACGAAAGATGGGAGTAGGTTTGGGACTCTGCGTGCTGAGGAGGAGTTGATCGACTCGCCGTCCTATTCATCACCTCTCTGTATTCACCACTTCTGTCTGAATGAATAGCAGCTTGTAGATGCAGTGGTGAAAAGGAGCACTGTATGAGGACACTCTTTGTCTGTCTCAACTGTTCCCATGGACTTTGTGGTTGTCTCCACTTACAGTTGTAAAATAGGTCAAATCAATGTCGTAGTTTTACTCTCTTTTTCATTTGTCGATCATCTAACTAGCAGGAAAAATACTGGTCAGAAAAGAGCACCCTTCCTTTTACAGATCATAGATTAAATTAATATTGTGTGAATTAGCATTCAGCTTAACTGAAAGTCTGTAAGAAGCTGTAAGATTGCAGATTCAGCCTTCCGTTGACTGTTGGTGTGTGTGTGTGTGTGTGTGTGTGTGTGTGTGTGTGTGTGTGTGTGTGTGTGTGTGTGTGTGTGTGTGTGTGTGTTTTTGTGTACGGACTTGTTGTTGGGATCTATAGAGATGTGTGGATGTGTGTTGTTTCGGTGAATAAGAAAAAACTCCAAGATATAAAGTATTTAGAGGGTGGGGCAGCATTGACGCTTTCAGTCTTCCCTCAACTCTCTGTGTGTGTGTGTGTGTGTGTGTGTGTGTGTGTGTGTGTGCGTGCGTGCGTGCGTGTATTATGTTCCAGACAGTGTATGCAGACAGTCTCGCCCGACCCCCCTCAGCAGACTGTCAACCTACCATCTCCTGCATTTTTATGCTCCTTACAATAGATTAACTTGCAAACAACGTCCCACCATGTCACAATTTGGACTGCTGTTCGCAGAGTAATGAGCTCTCGCTCTCACTCTCGTTCTCTCTCTCTCCCTCACTGTGTCAGGGTATTTTTTGTGTCCTTGATGTCCTTGATATCCTCTTTTTTGTAATTTCTTACTTCACCCCTGTCTGCAGTTGATGTGATGCAGAAGAAAACTTAGAGCTCAACAAGCTCCTCTAACAAGTGCATTTCCCTCTGGAAGTTTTTCAGTCAGATAATAAAATGTCAGGAGTACAACTGTACCCAGACTTTTGTGATACAGACTGAAATGAGGAAATATCACATTGTCTCGGTACTGGTACTCCATGTACAGTGCATTCGGAAAGTATCCAAACCCCTTGACTTTTTCCACATTTTAATACATTACAGCCTTATTCTTTCCCTCGATCCTGACTAGTCTCCCAGTCCCTGCCGCTGAAAACATCTCCACAGCATGATGCTTTCACCACCATGCTTCACCATAGAGGTGGTGCCATTCAGGCCAAAGAGTTCAATCTTGCTTTCATCAGACCAGAGAATCTTGTTTCTCATTCTCTGAGTCCTTTAGGTGCCTTTTGGAAAACTCCAAACGGACTGTCATGTGCCTTTTACTGAGAAGTGGCTTCCGTCTGGCCACTCTACCATCAAGGCTTGATTAGTGGAGTGCTACAGAGATGGTTGTCCTTCTGGAAGTTTCTCCCAACTCCACAGAGGAACTCTGGAACTCATTTTGGCCAGCTGCCATCTCTAGGAAGAGTCTTGGTGGTTCCAAACTTCTTCCATTTAAGAATGATGGAGGCCACTGTGTTCTTGGGGACCTTCAATGTTGCAGAAATGTTTTGGTACGCTTCCCCAGATCTGTGCCTCAAAACAATCCTTTCTCTGAGCTCTACAGACAATTATTTCGACCTCATGGTATGGTTTTTGCTCAGACATGCACTGCCGACTGTGGGACCTTACATAGACAGGTGTGTGCCTTTCCAAATCATGTCCAATCAATTGAATTTGCCACAGGTGGACTCCAGTCAAGTTGTAGAAACATCTCAAGGATGATCAATGGAAACAAGATGGACCTGAGCTCAATTTTTATACATTTGCAAAAATTTCTAAACACCTGTTTTCACTTAGTCATTATGGGATATTGTGCATAGATTGATGTGGAAAAAATATAATTTAATTAATTTTAGAATAAGGCTGTAACGCAACAGAATGTGGAATAAGGGAAGGGGTCTGAATACTTTCTGAATGCACTGTATATGGCCAAGCTATCATTGCTTATTGTGTATTCCTCGTGTTACTGTTTTTTTTTGTTCTATTATTATTTATTATTCTATTCTGCATTGTTGGGAAGTAAGCATTTCACTGTTAGTCTACACCTTTTATTTACTAAGCTTGTGACAATGAACATTTGATTTGATTTGACTGTAACATGCAAATGAATGTTTTTTACTAACATATCTTCTGTATTGGTACTTCTTACTATTGTATGACTCCTTTCTTTGCATAAGTTATTTTGTTGAGTTTCCCCTTGAGTGACTGTTAGAGGGCTCCTAAGATATTTTCAAAGGCCCTGTGCAGTCATAAACATGATTTTCCTGTGTTTTATATGTATTTCCACATTATAATACTGTAAAATTGTGAATCTTCTGATAACACTCTGTTAGTGTAAAAGCTGTTTGAAAAGACCGCCTGATATTTTAGCCTGTTTTGGTGCGATAGAGTTAATAGACCAATAAGAAAGAGAGTTCCAAACCCCTCCAATATCCGCTAGTTTTCAGTTTTTTTCCTCCCCACTCAGACCACTCCCAGATAGTCCTAGTAAAATTGAGTAAGAAATTGCTCTTTGCTAAACATTCAAAAAATATATTTTTTGCAATTTTAATTGAAAACGCAGTAAGGTACTTAATTGTTACCCAGAAGTTATTTCATACTGAGATAGAAATGGCTGTATTGGACCGTTAAAGACATAAGTACCTTTTTTAGATTTAGAAATGAATGCTTTCCCAAATTATTAAATGGCAGGCAGGTACCAAGCACAGTGACAGATTTTCTCTCTCTTTCTTTCCAGATGAAAAAAATGATCACAGTTTTAAGCTCTCAGGACTTGTGGTTGGGATCTGTAGAGATGCGTGGATGTGTGTTATTTTGGTGAAGAAGAAAAAACAGCAAGAATATATAGAATATATACAGTATTTAGAGGTTGGGGCAGCACACACACACAGTCTTCCCTCGACTGTGTGTGTGTGTGTGTGTGTGTGTGTGTGTGTGTGTGCGCGCGCGTGCGTGAGTGTGCGTGTGTGTATTATGTTCCAGACAGTGTATGCAAACAGTCTCGCCCGACCCCCCTCAGCAGACTGTCAACCTACCATCTCCTGCATTTTTATGCTCCCTACAACAGATTAACTTGCAAACAACGTCCCACCATGTCACAACTTGGACTGCTGTTCGCAGAGTAATGAGCAATCGCTTTCTCTCTCTCGTTCTCTTTATTGTTATCTCCCTCTCTCTCACTCTGTCGGGATGTTTTTTGTGTCCTTGATGTCCTTCTATGTCTTTTCAAAAAAATACATGCTTTCTTACCTCACCCCTGTCTTCTGTAAATGTGATACAGAAGAATGTCTAGTGCTCAACAAGCTGCTATAACAAGTGCATTCCCCGATGGTGTCACGCCCTGACCATAGTTTACTTTGTATTTTCTATGTTTTGATTGGTCAGGGTGTGATCTGAGTGGGCATTCTATGTTTCATGTCTTGTTTGTCTATTTCTATGTTCAGCCTGATATGGTTCTCAGTCAGAGGCAGGTGTTCGTCATTGTCTCTGATTGGGAACCATATTTAGGTAGCCTGGGGTTCACTGTGTGTTTGTGGGTGATTGTTCCTGTCTATGTGTTTTTCACCAGATAGGCTGTTTTAGGTTTTCGTTACGTTCATCACGTTCTTTATTTTGTAGTGTTTGCATTGATTCGTGTTTTTACGTTTGTTCATTAAAACATGGATCGCAATCTACACGCTGCATTTTGGTCCGACTCTCCTTCTCATAAAGAAAACCGTTACAGAATCACCCACCACCAACGGACCAAGCAGCGTGTCAACAGGCAGCAGCAGCAGCGTAAAGAGGAATGGACATGGGAGGACGTTTTGGATGGCAAGGGCTGTTACACTTGGGAGGAGATACTGGCTGGAAGAGATCGCCTCCCATGGGAACAGGTGGAGGCACTTAGGAGAGCAGAGGCAGCCGGAGAGAGGAGCCGGCGATATGAGGGAACACGGCTGGCAAGGAAGCCCGAGAGGCAGCCCCAAAAATTTATTGGGGGGGGGCTAACAGGGAGTATGGCTACGCCAGGTAGGAGACCTGGGCAGACTCCCTGTGCTTACCGGGGGGCTAGAGAGACCGGACAGGCACCGTGTTATGCAGTGGTGCGCACGGTGTCTCCAGTGCGGGTGCATAGCCCGGTGCGGTATATTCCAGCTCCGCGTGTCGGCCGGGCTAGATTGAGCGTCGAGCCTAATGCCATGAAGCCGGCTCTACGCAGCTGGTCCCCAGTGCGTCTCCTTGGGCCGGTTTACATGGTACCAGCCTTGCGCTCGGTTTCTCCGGTTCGCCTGCATAGTCCAGTGCGGGCTATTCCACCTCGCCGCACTGGCAGGGCGACCGTGAGCATTCAACCAGGTAAGGTTGGGCAGGCTCGGTGCTCAAGAGCTCCAGTGCGCCTGCACGGTCCGGTTTTTCCAGTACCACCTCCACACCCCAGCCCTCCGGTAGCAGCTCCCCGCACCAGGCTTCCTGTGCGTGTCCTCGGCCCAGTACCACCAGTGCCAGCACCACGCATCAGGCCTACAGTGCGCCTCGCCTGTCCAGCGCTGCCAGAGCCTCCCTTCTCTTCAGCGCTGTCGGAGTCTCCCGCCTGTTTAGCGCTGTTAGAGCCTGCCTTCTCTACAGCGCTGCCGGAGTCTCCCGCCTGTTCAGAACTGCCAGTTAGCATAGAGCTGCCAGTTAGCATAGAGCTGCCAGTTAGCATAGAGCTGCCAGTTAGCATAGAGCTGCCAGTTAGCTTAGAGCTGCCAGTTAGCTTAGAGCTGCCAGTTAGCAAGGAGCTGCCAGTCTGCAAGGAGCTGCCAGTCTGCATAGAGCTGCCAGTCTGCATGGAGCTGCCAGTCTGCAAGGAGCCGCCAGAGCTGCCAGTCTGCAGGATGCCGCCAAAGCTGCCAGTCTGCAAGGAGCCGCCAGAGCTGCCAGTCTGCAAGGAGCCGCCAGAGCTGCCAGTTAGCATGGAGCAGCCAGGGCCGCCAGTCAGCATGGAGCAGCCAGGGCCGCCAGTCAGCATGGAGCAGCCAGGGCCGCCAGTCAGCATGGAGCAGCCAGGGCCGCCAGTCAGCATGGAGCAGCCAGTCAGCATGGAGCAGCCAGTCAGCATGGAGCAGCCAGAGCAGCCAGTCAGCATGGAGCAGCCAGAGCTGCCAGTCAGCATGGAGCAGCCAGTCAGCATGGAGCAGCCAGAGCTGCCAGTCAGCATGGAGCAGCCAGTCAGCATGGAGCAGCCAGAGCTACCAGTCATCATGGAGCAGCCAGAGCAGTCTGCCAGCATGGAGCAGCCAGAGCTGTCAGTCAGCATGGAGCAGCCAGAGCAGCCAGTCTGTGTCGACCAGTCTCTTCCAGATCTGCCAGTCGTCCAGACTCTTCCAGATCTGCCAGTCGTCCAGACTCTTCCAGATCTGCCAGTCGACCAGACTCTTCCAGATCTGCCAGTCGACCAGACTCTTCCAGATCTGCCCGTCGTCCAGACTCTTCCAGATCTGCCAGTCGTCCAGACTCTTCCAGATCTGCCAGTCGTCCAGACTCTTCCAGATCTGCCAGTCGTCCAGACTCTTCCAGATCTGCCAGTCGTCCAGACTCTTCCAGATCTGCCAGTCGACCAGACTCTTCCAGATCTGCCAGTCGACCAGACTCTTCCAGATCTGCCAGTCGACCAGACTCTTCCAGATCTGCCAGTCGGCCAGATTCTCCCAGATCTGCCAGTCGGCCAGATTCTCCCAGATCTGCCAGTCGGCCAGATTCTCCCAGATCTGCCAGTCGGCCAGATTCTCCCAGATCTGCCAGTCGTCCAGATTCTCCCAGATCCGCCAGTCAGCCAGGATCTTCCGGATCCGCCAGTCAGCCAGGATCTTCCGGATCCGCCAGTCAGCCAGGATCTTCCGGATCCGCCAGTCAGCCAGGATCTTCCAGAACCGCCAGCCAGCCAGGATCTGCCGGATCTAACCACCTGCCTGAGCTTCTTCTCAGTGCTGAGCTTCTTCTCAGTGCTGAGCTTCCTCTCAGGGCTGAGCTACCCATCTGTCCCGAGTTACCTCTGTCCCGAGCTGTCCCTCTGTCCCATGTTATCATTGTGGTGGGTAACCTATTTAGGGACGTTTAGGAGGGGGATTAAAACTGTCATGGAGTGGGGTCCACGTCCAGCGCCAGAGCCGCCACCGCGGACAGATGCCCACCCAGACCCTCCCCTATAGGTTCAGGTTTTGCGGCCGGAGTCCGCACCTTGGGGGGGGGGGGGGTACTGTCACGCCCTGACCATAGTTTACTTTGTATTTTCTATGTTTTGATTGGTCAGGGTGTGATCTGAGTGGGCATTCTATGTTTCATGTCTTGTTTGTCTATTTCTATGTTCAGCCTGATATGGTTCTCAGTCAGAGGCAGGTGTTCGTCATTGTCTCTGATTGGGAACCATATTTAGGTAGCCTGGGGTTCACTGTGTGTTTGTGGGTGATTGTTCCTGTCTATGTGTTTTTCACCAGATAGGCTGTTTTAGGTTTTCGTTACGTTCATCACGTTCTTTATTTTGTAGTGTTTGCATTGATTCGTGTTTTTACGTTTGTTCATTAAAACATGGATCGCAATCTACACGCTGCATTTTGGTCCGACTCTCCTTCTCATAAAGAAAACCGTTACAGATGGCATTTACAGTGCCTTGCGAAAGTATTCGGCCCCCTTGAACTTTGCGACCTTTTGCCACATTTCAGGCTTCAAACATAAAGATATAAAACTGTATTTTTTTGTGAAGAATCAACAACAAGTGGGACACAATCATGAAGTGGAACGACATTAATTGGATATTTCAAACTTTTTTAACAAATCAAAAACTGAAAAATTGGGCGTGCAAAATTATTCAGCCCCCTTAAGTTAATACTTTGTAGCGCCACCTACAGCTGTAAGTCGCTTGGGGTATGTCTCTATCAGTTTTGCACATCGAGAGACTGAATTTTTTCCCCATTCCTCCTTGCAAAACAGCTCAAGCTCAGTGAGGTTGGATGGAGAGAATTTGTGAACAGCAGTTTTCAGTTCTTTCCACAGATTCTCGATTGGATTCAGGTCTGGACTTTGACTTGGCCATTCTAACACCTGGATATGTTTATTTTTGAACCATTCCATTGTAGATTTTGCTTTATGTTTAGGATCATTGTCTTGTTGGAAGACAAATCTCCGTCCCAGTCTCAGGTCTTTTGCAGACTCCATCAGGTTTTCTTCCAGAATGGTCCTGTATTTGGCTCCATCCATCTTCCCATCAATTTTAACCATATTCCCTGTCCCTGCTGAAGAAAAGCAGGCCCAAACCATGATGCTGCCACCACCATGTTTGACAGTGGGGATGGTGTGTTCAGTTGTGTTGCTTTTACGCCAAACATAACGTTTTGCATTGTTGCCAAAAAGTTCAATTTTGGTTTCATCTGACCAGAGCACCTTCTTCCACATGTTTGGTGTGTCTCCCAGGTGGCTTGTGGCAAACTTTAACCAACACTTTTTATGGATATCTTTAAGAAATGGCTTTCTTCTTGCCACTCTTCCATAAAGGCCAGATTTGTGCAATATACGACTGATTGTTGTCCTATGGACAGAGTCTCCCACCTCAGCTGTAGATCTCTGCAGTTCATCCAGAGTGATCATGGGCCTCTTGGCTGCATCTCTGATCAGTCTTCTCCTTGTATGAGCTGAAAGTTTAGAGGGACGGCCAGGTCTTGGTAGATTTGCAGTGGTCTGATACTCCTTCCATTTCAATATTATCGCTTGCACAGTGCTCCTTGGGATGTTTAAAGCTTGGGAAATATTTTTGTATCCAAATCCGGCTTTAAACTTCTTCACAACAGTATCTCGGACCTGCCTGGTGTGTTCCTTGTTCTTCATGATGCTCTCTGCGCTTTTAACGGACCTCTGAGACTATCAAAGTGCAGGTGCATTTATACGGAGACTTGATTAACACAGGTGGATTGTATTTCATCATTAGTCATTTAGGTCAACATTGGATCATTCAGAGATCCTCACTGAACTTCTGGAGAGAGTTTGCTGCACTGAAAGTAAAGGGGCTGAATAATTTTGCACGCCCAATTTTTCAGTTTTTGATTTGTTAAAAAGGTTGAAATATCCAATAAATGTCGTTCCACTTCATGATTGTGTCCCACTTGTTGTTGATTCTTCACAAAAAAATACAGTTTTATATCTTTATGTTTGAAGCCTGAAATGTTGCAAAAGGTCGCAAAGTTCAAGGGGGCCGAATACTTTCGCAAGGCACTGTATTTAGACACAGAATAAAATGTCAGAAATACAACTGTGCCCAGACTTCAGTTTTCCCCTCCCCACTCATCCACTCCCAGACAGTCCTAGCAAAATTCTTGCTTAAGAAATTGGTATTTGCTGAAAATGAAAACAAACGCAGTAAAGTACTTCATTGTTACCCAGAAATGAGTTGATATTGAGATAAAAATGGACCTTTATTGAGCTGACAGCCGTTTTCCACTGTTTCACTATGGTTCTAGTCATCAATCTAGCAAGAGGGCAATATTTCAATAATATAGTAGTGTGTGTGTGTGTGTGTGTGTGTGTGTGTGTGTGTGTGTGTGTGTGTGTGTCAGAAACCTACGACCTTTGGCTTTCACCTGGAATTGTTTATTTATGTCTGAGAAAAACTTTTCAACCAGTATGATCTAGTAGACTGTAAAAGTTCAATAAAATATATACAACATGTCATGGTATTATAAAACAGTTATAAAAATGTGAATGAATACGCCTTTATAATATGTCCATATATCTACTGAACCAAAATATAAAACACAAAATGCAGCAATTTCTAAGATTTTACTGAGTTACAGTTAATATAAGGAAATACTTTAAATATATTCATTAGGCCCTAATCTACGTATTTCACATGACTGGGCCTTGGAGGGCATAGGCCCACCCAATGTGGAGCCAGGCCCAGCCAATCAAAATGAGTTTTTCCCCACAAAATGTCTTTCTTACAGAAATAAATACTTGTCAGCTTCCCCCTCAAATGATCCCACAGGTGAAGAAACCAGATGTGGAGTTCCTGGGCTGGCGTGGTTACACATGGTCTGCGGTTGTGAGGCAGGTTGGACGTACTGCCAAATTCTCTAAAACGACATTGGAGGCAGTTTATGGTAGAGAAATGATTATTAAATGATCTGGCAACAGTTCTGGTGGATATTCCTGCAGTCAGCATACCAATTGCATGCTCCCTATTGTCCCCAGCACAAGGTGCACCTGTGTAATGATCATGCTGTTTAATCAGCTTCTTGATATGCCACACCTGTCAGGTAGATGGATTATCTTGGCTAAGGAGAAATGCTCACTAACAGGGAGGAAAACTATTTGTGCACAACATTTGACAGAAACAAGCTTTTTGTTACGTATGGAACATTTCTGGGATTTTTTATTTCAGCTCATGAAACATGGGACCAACACTTTACATGTTGCGTTTATATTTGTTCAGTGTAAAAATATAATCTGTTTTAGGAACATCTACCCAAAATATCTCCCCTTCTTTCTTACTTTATCAAACACATCATGACATTAGTGATAGTCAAAATCTGTTACATTTGTGAACGTCTAAATCAACATTTGGAAAGGGGTCAATTTTGTCTGATTCTGACATAAAACAAATGTTTGACTTTCACACAAAATTAATGATTTACTTATTTTAGGTTTAAGGAAGTGTGTAGGTTGCATCTTTATCATAAAGCTATGGAAGTTATGTATACAAATTACGCGATCGATTTGCCATGACTCTGCCGTGAAGCAGTCGAGCTGGTTTAAAGTTTTTCTGAGGACCGCCACTTTGATGTAACGTTGCAGTGAAATGATATAAATGGATCTAATGATGCAGTCGACCACCAGAGGGAGGCAAATACACGTTTATTTGACAGAGGATGTTGACATGGTCCTAGGAAGGTCTGGATGTCTGTTTTCTGACTTATAAAACAGTGGGAAATCAATCAAATTAGTGCCAGCTTCAGGGACTGTCATCTTAAGAGATTTCAAGATATAAGTACTTTTATAGGTTGGGAAATGAATGCGTTCCCAAAGGAATAAATGTCAGGCCTGGGTCAAGCATGCGCCAGGCACAGTGAGATATTTTTCTCTCTTTCCTCCCAGATGATACTATGCTTAAAACTATCGCAGTTTTAAGCACTCAGGGCTTGTTGTTGCGCTCTGGAGAGATGCGTGGAAGTGTGTTGTTTGGTGGAGAGAAAAAAACAGCAAGGGACAACAAGATATATTTTGAGGGTGGGGAAGCATTGATGCTTTCTACTGTGTGCATGCATGCGTACATATGTATGTGCGTGCCTACGTGGGCGTGCATCCCTGTGTGGGAACTGTGTGTGTTTTCTCGCTTGTTGCTCACAGTCATAGCCAGGTGCAATCTGGTAGCACTTTGTAGAACGGCAGCATGGAGAGAAGAGATAACAGGAGGTTGAGTGGAGGAGGAATAAACACACATTTTCAATGGCACCTCTTACCGCAGCGGCACTGCCACAGACAGACAGACAGTTCCCTGTCTGTTGTTCTCTGGGCCTCATTGTGTCTGTTGGCAACTGTGTCTTTGCCCAAAAATAGCTTGGCACCTCAAAAACAAAACAAATGGCTTGTCAAAGAGACAGTTTCCCCTTGTAGTGTTCCCTTTCCTTTGTATCTCAGACTAGCTCTGTGTTCGTAACCAGGTGCGAGGTGGGAATATTCCAGTTGTGAAATTGTACCAGTTGGATGCATTCACGTGCTTTGAACTTGTTGAAAAACGATGATTGGCTAATGGCCAACAAGCTGTGTAAATCATGAACTAAAATGACCACTACCATGCATGTAAACAAATTATAGTGTTCAAAAACAATACTAATAAATAGCTTTTTAAAAATAATGATTGTTGTTGCATTTAATGGCCGAAAATGCTGTTATCAAATTAATTTCCTTTTTAGGTGATGTCAGAGGTCAGCATGTGGGAGAAGTGGGAGCACAGGTTGATAGATGAGTTTCCCACTTGTAATTACCAGTTGGAAGGTTGTTTGTTTGTATATATTATTGTATTTATGTACAGTATCAGTGGAGGGTCCTCAGAGGAGGAAGGGAGAACCATCCCTCAGTGAATTTCATAAAAATAATGTAGCCTTTTTAGATAAAACTATACTAAATATATTCACGTCACCAAATAATTGATGAAAATAAACTGTTTTCCAATAAAGGTCTACATTAGCCTCAACAGCACTCTGTAGGGTAGCACCATGGTGTAGTAGGAGGACAGCTAGCTTCCGTTCTTCTCTGTGTACATTGACTTCAATACAAAACCTAGGAGGCTCATTGTTCTCACCCCATTCCATAGACTTACACAGTAATTATGACCATGTCCTCCAACCTATCAGAGCAGCATAAACTGACATTTTGTCCACCCAATCAAAGGATCAGAGGATGGATCTAGTACTGAAAGCATAAGCTACAGCTAGCTAGCGCTGCAGTGCATAAAATGTGATGAATAGTTGACTCAAAGAGAGAAAGACAATAGTTTAACAGTTTTGAACAAATACATGTTTTCAAAAATGAAGGAGAAGCAAGAGAGAGAGAGACAGAGAGAGATTTTTTTCACTTTCACTTACTTAGCTAGCAAATGCAGCTAGCTAGTTTAACTTACTCAAACACACGGCTCAAACAGAGGAATGCTATGTTAGCTAGCTGGCTATGACTATCCAACAAAACACTGGAACTCTTTCAAGTCAATGTAAGTTTTTGTTTGACTAATTTATTGCCATCGGGCCTGCCGGTGTAACTTCTTACTGACTGTACACTGTTCTGCATGATTGTAGCGGGTTTACTAATGTGTTAGTTCTAGTAGCTACAGCATGTTGACTATGACCTTACTTTAGCTAATATAGTGACAATGATGTAGTCTGTGCGTAGCGGTTATGATATCGTTTGGAAAGTTTTTTTTCACATGGTCATATACAGCCTATGTGTTGTGCATTTAAGTCCACAAGTGAAGGGAAAAGGTGAGAGGAGGAGAGGGCGTAGATGCAAGAAGGAATACAATGTGTCTGCTAGCATGGTGAACTGTGCACACGTGTGATCAGGGGTGTATTCATTCCACCGATTCTGTTGAAAAATATTTCTTAAACAGAAGCAAACGGGGATAAACACACCTGAACTTGTTCAATATGATGGCACCGAAGAGGATGGCTGACGTTTTACATGCCTGTAACCAATTGTGCTATTTTGTTGTTATTTTTTGTGTTGTTTATAACTTATTTTTTTACTTATTTTGTACATCATGTTGCTGCTACCATCTCTTATGACCGAAAATTACTTCTGAACATCAGAACTGGGATTACTCACCACGAACTGGAAAAACATTTTTCCTTTAATGAGCGACAAGAAAGATATACTGCTCCAAGGAACAGGCCCAGATCCCCGTCATTTGCGTGAAGAAAATACGGAGGAAAAGAGGACGCAGATCGGGTTGCCTTTTAAGAATCCGTAGGCGAGTGAGTAAACCCACTGCCACCAATTCTACTTGCGAATATGCAATCCTTGGAAAATAAAATGTATGACCTACGACTACAATTATCCTACCAACAGGACATTAAGAACTGTAATATCTTATGTTTCACAGAGTCGTGGCTGAACGACGACACAGCTAATATAGAGCTGGAGGGATTTTCCGTGCACTGACAGAACAGAGAAGCTACGTCTGGTAAGATGAGGGGTGGGGTGTGTCTTTTTGTCAATAACAGCTGGTGCGCGATGTCTAATATTTAAAAAGTCTTGAGGTATTGCTTGCCTGAGGTAGAGTACCTCAAGAGTTCAAGAGAGTTCTCATCTATATTATTCGTACCCGCCTATTTACCACCACAGACCGATGCTGGCACTAAGACCGCACTCAAACAACTCTATAAGGCCATAAGCAAACAAGAAAATGCTCATCCAGAAGTGGCGCTCCTAGTGGCCGGGGACTTTAATGCAGGCAAACTTAAATCAGTTTTATCACATTTTTACCAGCATGTCACATGTGCAACCAGAGAAAAATAAACTCTAGACCACTTTTACTCCACACACAGAGATACAAAGCTCTCCCCACCCTCCATTTGGCAAATCTGACCATAATTCATCCTCCTGATTCCTGCTTACAAGCAAAAACTAAAGCAGGAAGTACTAGTAACTCACTCAATACGAAAGTGGTCAGATGACGCGAATGCTACGCTATAGGAGTGTTTTGCTAGCACAGACTGCAATATGTTCCGGGATTCATCCAATGGCATTGAGGAGTATACCACCTCAGTCATTGGCTTCATTAATAAGTGCATTGACAACGTCGTCCCCACATATCTCCCTGACTGAGTCTGTAATACCTACATGTTTCAAGCATACCACCATATTCCCTGTGCCATGAAGAAGTCGAGCTGGTTTGAAGTTTTTCTAAGGACCGCCCCTTTCATGTAACGTTGCAGTGAAATTATATTAATGGCTCTAATGATGTAGCCGACCACCAGAGGGAGACAAATACAGGTTTTTTTCACAGATGACGTTGACATGGTCCTATGAAGGTCTGGATGTCTTCTGACTTGTAAAATGGTGGGAAATCAATAAAATAAGTCATTTAAACATATTCATATTTTTAGTAATTCTAGTGCCAGTTTCAGGGACTGTCAGCGAAGGTAACCTGTCTAAATGATTACAGACCCGTAGCACTCACGTCAGTCATGGCTCACATCAACAGCATATTCCCAGATACCTTAGACCCACTCCAATTCGCATACCGCCCCAACAGAGCCACAGATGACGTCATCTCAATAGCACTCCACACTGCCCTTTCCCACCTGGACAAAAGGAACACCTATGTGAGAATGCTGTTCATTGACTACAGCTCAGCATTCAACACCAGTGTCCACGGAGCTCCTCACTAAACCTAGGACCCTGGGACTAAACACCTCCCTCTGCAACTGCATCCTGGACTTCCTGACAGGCCACTCCCAGGTGTTAAGGGTAGGCAACAACACGTCTGCCACGCTGATCTTCAACACTGGGGCCCCTCAGGGGTGTATACTTAGTCCACTCCTGTTCTCCCTGTTCACCCATGACTGTGTGGCCAAACACGACTCCAACACCATCATTAAGCTTGCTGATGACACAACAGTGGTAGGCCTGATCACCGACAGTGATGAGACAGCCTATAGGGAGGAGGTCAGAGAACTGACAGTGTGGTGCCAGGACAACAACCTCTCCCTCAATGTGAGCAAGACAAATGAGCTGATCATGGACTACAGAAAAGGTGGGCCAAACAGGCCCCGTTAACATCAATGGGGCTGTAGTCGAGAGTTTCAAGTTCCTTGATGTCCACATCACCAACAATCTATCATGGTCCAAACACACAAAGACAATCGTGAAGAGGGCACGACAAAACCTTTTCCCACTCACAAGACTGAAAAGATTTGGCATGGGTCCCCAGATCCTCAAAATGTTATACAGCTGCACCATCGTGACCATCCTGACCGGTTGTATTACCGCCTGGTATGGCAACTGCTCTGCATCTGACCGTAAGACACTACAGAGGGTAGTGCGTAAGGCCCAGTACATCACTGGGGCCAAGCTTCCTGCAATCCAGGACCTATATAATAGGCGGTGTCATAGGAAAGTCCATAAAATCGTCAGAGACTCCAGTCACCCAAGTCATAGACTGTTTTCTCTGCTGCCGCACAGCAAGCGGTAACAGAGCGCCAAGTCTAGGACCAAAAGGCTCCTTTAACAGCTTCTTCCCCCAAGCCATAAGACTGCTTAACAATTTCACAAAATGGCCCCTGAGCTATTATATTGACCCCCCTCCGTTTGTTTTGTACACTGCTGCTACTCTCTGTTTATTATCTATGCAGTCACTTCACCCCTACCTACAAGTACAAATAACCTCTAACCTGTACTCCCGCACACTGACTCGGTACCGGTACCCCCTGTATATAGCCTCGTTATTGTTATGTTATTGTGTTACCTTTTATAATTTTTTTAACTTTAGTTTATTTGGTGAATATTTTCTTAACTCTTCTTGAACTGCACTGTTGGTTAAGGGCTTGTAAGTAAGCATTTCACGGTAAGGTCTACACTTTTTGTATTCTCCGCATGTGACAAATAAAGTTTGATTTGATTTTAGAAACTCTTGTTTGCAGCCAGATGCAGGCAAGGGTGTGCAAGGAGGTATTGAATGTGTCACTGTCTGTCCATGTGTCACTGTCTGTCACCTCAACATTTTCTCCCGACCTGTGTACAACTATGTTGTAAACTGTCATTCATAGGCTAGGTTGTAGCAACCTCATGATGGGTAGAGGGACAATTTTGAGTATTTTTCTAGTGGTAGCCTAAACCTATCGATGTTACATTGAACTGGGTGAATGGAATATGAATGACAGTCATCCAATATGCTGTAATAGAAATAAGGACATGGTCATGAACATTTTTTTTGTCCTCCATCATCTTAAATGACACCGAACGCTACTGGTATGTGTGTGTGTGGGCACGTGAGTATATTCCACCCATCGCTCTCTAACACTGTCGGGAGGAAGTAACATGGGAGCATTTAATTAGCTGTTTATTTCTAACCTGCTGTGACTGGTCATGGGTAAAACCAGTTACCGGTGGAGTGACACCAACCCCCAGGGTGTTAGTGGTGTGTCTGGGTGATGTCACACAGCCCAAATCACATCACCCTATTCATTACTACTGACCTTTCTTCTCAGAGGTTAAAGAGGTCCAGGTACACTGACGGAGGAGAGAAGAGGAAAGGAGTATTCACAGGTTGAGGTGTGGGCTTATTGGATGATGAGCTATGCTCAGTTAAGGCTGAATACATATTTTTACATCCCACATTTTCTTCTGTCTTTTTATTGTAGACTCAATTACACACCAATCACAGGCATTAAAAGCTGCTGAAGAGAATGGGGAAGATGCAGCTGATTTGACATGTGATGGTTCCTCCTTGGCACAGTGCTGGCTGGTGGACTGGGCACATGCCTGGGCCCACTACAGAGACAGGCCAGCTGTGGCAGTGGAGGAGAGCGAGGCTAGGGCAGCCTGACCACAGCTGTTGCTGCTATCACAAAAAGAGGGAGAGGGGGAAGAGAGGAAGAGAAGGAGGACTTGGCCCTGCTTAATGGCCTTGACCCAACCACCTGGCCTGCGTTTGCAACACTGAGTCAGGAGAAGAGAGAGATCAGAAGAGGGAGCTGGAGGGAGAGAGGTTAGAGAGAGAGAGAGAGAGAGAGAGTGTGTACAGGCCAGGCAAGGCCAGGTAGGGTGTGAAGGAAGGACGGGGTGCTAATTGAGGGTAATGAGTGAGAGATCTCCCCTGTCTCAGGCTGGGCTAATGGGAGTCAGGTCAGGGAGCTCGGGCTCTCCTTGTGCTGTTCATCTGGCGTGATTTATGGGGCCTGGCTCTCTCTCTAGACTAGATCACTTTCATCAGCAGATAGAGGTGCCCCGCCTGCCTGCCTGCCTGGACAGCACTGGGCTTGAGTTACAAGCTGCTCACATCACACACAGAACAGATGGAGAGAACAGTGGGCATTTCATGCAATGGGTATAGTAAGTGATGAATCTACTGAATCAAATGTTTATTTATTGCTGTTATACAGTATCACATTAGCACAACTACTGTGTGTGTGGGAAACCTGTTAACTAACACTTTTAACAATTGTGAATCATTGACTGTAACAAAACCCCAACAGGAGTTCAAAGTGTTGATGTCCCCAGTGAGTAAAGTGAGCTGAACAGGGAATGGAGTTAGTTTGTGGTTACACAGGCAGCCCAACCAGAACATCAGTACTCACTCTGACTGTACATTTCTCTCACCTCAGAGGCGACTGCACTTTTGCATTTTTTATCAGCGAGTGTGTTGAGCATTCCACTCCTGTCGCATGCTATTAAGAGAACAATTCATTTGCTCCGCAAACCTAATCTGGGCTCTGAGGCTGCGGGTGAAGGCGCCATATGCCATCACTGAGTACTATATATCACCACAACACTGACACAACGTCTGCCGCGGGCCCAAAGCCCGCGGCCACACATTCTGCATTCTCCCCAATTCAGCAATTTTCTTGGGGAGAATGGGACACTTTATTCAGTTATACTTTACTTTACATATCACCAGGGGCTCCAAACAAGATAATTCTGGCACTACTGTTCCTATAATAAGTACTTGAGTCCTCAATATCTTGTGTTTGTTTAGCCCTGTGGGAATGTTCTTTGTTCCGTAATATGTTGGGCTAAGATATGGTTAGCATTTTTTTATCAAGCCCTAGCATTTAAGTCAAGCCCTACAGCATCTTTGTCAGGGCATAGCGTTTAACTACTCTCTGGAGCTGGTACACACGGTTGGGGAGGATGGGAGACAGCACATCCCAGGGCCTCCCTCCCTCCCTGGGCCCTTTGGTGGGGGACTCAGAGGAGCAGCCTTAGGGATCCAATGACAACCCTGTGGAGGATTCCAGCTGTGCTCAGCAGCCAGGGAGCCAACCAATGTCCCATGTGGCCGTCAGTGTAATAGCCAGCCGTTAGCGCTCTTTCCCAGCTACATCACTCAGTCCCACTGGGTTGGCTTGGACTGAATGGAGAGAGAGAGCACAAAGGAGAGGGAGGGAGAGAGAGAGAGAGAGAGAAGAGAGAGGGTGAGTGAGAGAGAGAGAGAGAGAGAGAAATAGAAGAGAGAGGGTGAGTGGGAGAGAGTGAGTGAGTGAGTGAGGGGAGGGAGAGCGAGAGAGTGTAAAAAGAGTGTAACAAGTGAGAGATTGGAAGGCCACAGTGGAAGCAGACCTCTCCTCTCTGGGCCTGGTTTGGGGGAACGGGGCTTCAGTACTCTCTCTAAGTTAACTGTGTCATCTGTACGCAGGAGAGCTGTTATTTCCCACTTGGCCTGTTGATCCAGAGCCTACAGTTCAGCACTGGGTCTAGAAAGGAATTCCCTGTGTTAATGGGTAGTGACCATGCTGGCCATGTTGCCCCTGGTGCTATTCATTTCCCTCGTACAAAGCAGCTTTTTATTGCCCTGTATCTGGTGTTAAAAAGGATTTGATATTTCTTAACTGTGTTTAAGAAAAGACCTTTTAAGCATTCAGGCATGATATTTGTCTTTGTGTATTTTTGATTAATTTGGATAAATCGAAAGTTCTCAGTTACCCTCAACATTTTATAGTGCTCTACTAGCCTTACTAGCCTGTAATGAACTCTGAGGTAACAGGAAATCTGCCTCCTCACTGGATCATCAGATAAGATGTGGGTCAAAGCAGCAGGCTCCAGGAACCAAGCAGCAGGCTCCAGCAGGCTCCAGGCAGCAGGCTCCAGCAGGCAGCAGGCCCCAGGCAGCATGCTCCAGGAACCAAGCAGCAGGCTCCAGGCAGCAGGCTCTAGGCAGCAGGCTCCAGGAACCAAGCAGCAGGCTCCAGGCAGCAGGCTCCAGGCAGCAGGCTCCAGGAACCACGCAGCAGGCTCCAAGCAGCAGGCTCCAGACAGCAGGCTCCAGGCAGCAGGCTCCAGGAACCAAGCAGCAGGCTCCAGGCAGCAGGCTCCAGGAACCAAGCAGCAGGCTCCAGGCAGCAGGCAAAAGGCTGCATGCAGCAGGCTCCAGGCAAAAGGCTCCAGGCAGCAGGCTCCAGGAACCAGGCAAAAGGCTGCATGCAGCAGGCTCCAGGCAAAAGGCTCCAGGCAGCAGGCTCCAGGCAGCAGGCTCCAGGCTCTGGGCAGCAGGCAGCAGGGAGGGTCACTCTATAGGAGAGGAATCTTTCTCCAGCTGGCTGAGGCAGAATCCCCGGTGCCTACTGCTGGGTCTGCTGGGTAGCTAACGTCTTAATGATAGATCCCTTTCACACTGAAGTATTCTGTGCTGAACATTAAGACATTTATAATTGGGGGAAAATACTGTAGGTTGCATTCTATTCGTAAGAGTATTGTTCTGTCTGGGTCTTTCAGTTATTTCATGATCAGCATGTGTTCTGTTCCCGTCTGCTCAAACTATGAACCTGGTAGAAATGTATTCATGTTTTTTGGGGAAACACTAATACTTTCCACAACAGGAACAGGATTGCTAAAAAATAAGTAGTGCTTAAATTTCTAATTCATGTGTGGAAGTCCTGAACGCCAATCTGGAGTGTTCTCTCCTGTGGTTGGCTACAGTGCTATGAAAAATAATTTGCCCCGTTTCTAATTTCCTCTACTTTTGCATATTTTTTATACTGAATGTTATCAGATCTTCAAATAAAACCTAGTATTAGATAAAGGGAACCTGAGGGAACAAATAACAGAACAATTACACACTTATTTAATTTATTTCATTAACAAAGTTATGCCATGTCCAATGCCTGTAACGCTCGTCGTGGGTGGATGAAGAGGAGGACCAATGCGCAGCGTGGTAAGTGTTCATATTCTTTAATGAAACAACTGAACAGTGGAAAAACAACAAAACGACAAACAAACAGTCCTGTACGATGAAGAAAAACACAGAACAGAAAATAATCACCCTTGGGAAAAGGCTAACTAAGTATGATTCTCAATCAGAGACAACAAACGACACCTGCCTCTGATTGAGAACCATACCAGGCCAAACACAAAATCACAACATAGAAAAAATAACATAGACTACCCACCCAACTCACGCCCTGACCATACTAAAACAAAGACACAACAAAAGAACTAAGGTCAGAACGTGACAATGCCCCTGTGTGAAAAAGTAATCCTCCCCTTACACTCAATAACTGGTTGTGCCACCTTTAGCTGCAATGACTCCAACCAAACACTTTTTATTTCTTTTTATTTAACTAGGCAAGTCAGTTAAGAACAAATTACTATTTTACATTGACGGCCTACCCCGGCCAAACCCTCCCCTAACCTGGACGACGCTGTGCCGATTGTGTGCCGCCCTACACTTCCCGTAGTTGTTGATCCGTCTCTCACGTGGTTGTGGCCCACTCTTGCATGCAGAACTTCAATTTTTTTGCCTAAAATACCATTCCCAAATCTAACTGCCTGTAGCTCAGGCCCTGAAGCAAGGATATGCATATTCTTGGTACCATTTGAAAGGAAACACTTTGAAGTTTGTGAAAATGTGAAATGAATGTAGGAGAATATAACACAATAGTTCTGTTAGAAAAAAAAACAACGGTTAAAGAAAAAACAGTTAAAAAAAAATGTATATCACCATCTTTGAAATGCAACAGAAAGGTCCAGAATCTGGGGCGGCAGGGTAGCCTAGTGGGTAGCCTAGTGGGGCGGCAGGGTAGCCTAGTGGGGCGGCAGGTTAGCCTAGTGGGGCGGCAGGTTAGCCTAGTGGGTAGCCTAGTGGGGCGGCAGGTTAGCCTAGTGGTTAGAGTGTTGGACTAGTAACTGGAAGGTTGCGAGTTCAAACCCCGGAGCTGACAAGGTACAAATCTGTTGTTCTGCACCTGAACAGGCAGTTAACCCACTGTTCCTAGGCCGTCATTGAAAATAAGAATTTGTTCTTAACTGTCTTGCCTGGTTAAATAAAGGTAAAATAAAAAATCTAGCTATCACTCTGGTTGTAATTCTGAGGGTAGCAGTGTATGTGCAAAGTTTCAGACTGATAACTCAAAGCATGTGCAAGCTACATGACATTTAGTGTGAAGTCACCCAGGTACATTTGAGCAAATCGTGAAGGACACATTTACATAATATTTTTCTGCAAGAAAATCGTCAAATCTGTATTTGATTCGTACTTGATTTAGCTTTCCCATTATTCCATAACTTCATATTACATTTTTGGCCAAAAGGAAAAGGTTTGCTGTCGCACAAGGTTAGCAGCAAAAATGTGCGACATATATGCATTCCACAGGAAGAACCTTACACCAACAGTCAAGCATGGTGGTGGTAGTGGGATAGTTTCGTGATGCTTTGCTGCCTCAGGGCCTGGACAACTTGTCTAACTAGAAGGAACCATGAAGACTGCTCTGTATCAGAGAATTCTACAGGAGAATGTCAGTCTGTGAGCTGAAGCTGAAGTGTAGCTAGGTCATGCAGCAAGACAATCAAGTCTACATGGTTAAAAAAAATCAACAAATTTTACATTTTGGAATAGCCTAATCAAAGTCCAGACCTAATCCCAATTGAGATGTTGTGGCAAGTCTTGAAACGAGCAGTTTATGCTTGAAAACCCACAAATGTCGCTGAGTTAAAACAGTTCTGCATGAAAGAGTGGGCCAAAATTCCTCCACAGCGATGTGAGAGACTGATCAACAACCACAGGAAGCATTTGTTTTCAGTTAAAGGTGGCACAACCAGCTTTGAGTGTAAGGGGGCAATTACTTTTTCACACAGGGGAATTGGGTGTTGCAGAACTTTGTTAATTGAATAAATAATATATATTTTTGTGTTATTTGTGAACTCAGATTCCCTTTATCTAATATTAGGTTTTGGTTGAAGATCTGATAACATTCAGTATCAAGAATATGCAAAAATAGTGAAAATCAGAAAGGGGTCAAGTACTTTTTCACGGCACTGTATCTGTTAATGGTAGTAGTTAATGTCATGGGAACTACCTCTGCTGTTTTTGAGTTGCTGTGTGTTTGTGTGTTCTTCTGTTTGTGTCTGTGCGATTAGTGAGACAATTACTACTGTAATGCAACTTTAAGAGTCCTTTTATAATTTAAATGGCATACGTTTAATGTTCCCAGCATGCTGCCCATCGCACAATGGCAAGCTAGAATTCCGATTCACACTGCTGGAAATAGAATGTTAAGTGCAATGATCTTTTCATATATTTTTCACAAAACAGCTTCATAGGGAAATGAACTGTAGCTACTGTAACTGTGTGTGTGTGTGTGTGTGTGTGCGCGCGCGCCCAGCAGCCAGACTTTAAACTGTTCTCATCCTGCTCCCATCCATGGTCTGGGATGACACACTTGTCAAGGCCAAGCTAGCTACAGCTAAATCAAGGAAGTCACTGGGCTACAGTGTTGAACCATCTGAGAAAAATCCAATTGGCATTCTGGATTGTGACTAAACACGGTTAGAGAAATGACTAAATAAATGAGGTGAAGACTGGGAGACTTCACACTAACCTGGGAGACTCTCCGCACACACACACACACAGCGCCAGCATTCGTCTTGTACACTACAACACGCTCTCTCATACAGTACAGGGTAAGATGATGATTACATGAAGCCTAACCTTGTGGAAAATGAAATTAGCAGAATGCAAAGGGGTGGTAATGTTGCTTCGCTCCATGGTTGACTGGCCACAGCTTAACCATGAGCTAACAGAAACCATGAGCTAACGTGTTGGTACTTTAGCTAATGCAGCAGTGCTCAGTCTGGCATTATTCAGCCGCGTTGACTTGTTTAGGTACACTGTCAGAATGAACGTATGATTCATGATATTGTCAGTGTTGCAGCATGTGTATGTGCGTGTGCGCTCCACTGTGTTTTTCCTTTTGTGGAATGGCTGCCGTGGCAACAGTGAGTGTGTGTCTGTAGGAGCCGTGGGGTTAGATGATGTAATGGCGGGTGTGGGTGTGACGTGATGGACTATGCATTACGCAGGACGTACTGTGATTGAGGATGTTCATCTGGTGTCACTGTCCTGTCCTTGCCGGAGTCTGCATCCATCATAGAATTAACTTTGTGAAACAAATCAGGAGAACAAGAGAGAGAGCGAGAGAGCACATGAAATGAACTGAATGAATACACACTAGATCGTGAATGAATGGAGAAGGAAATAGCTCAGACTATAAAAAGCACGCTGAATGTAGCAGTTGGTGGAGCTACTAGCTGACAAAAAGGGAAACTTACATTGTTGAGGTTCTTTGATTTCTCGCAACAGATATTATTCTGACCCCAGGGGCCTCCTTGTCAAAAGTAGTGCACCATAAAAGGGAATAGGGTACAATTTGGGATGCAACCTAAGACTTTCCTCTTAGTAAGCTATTTTAACCTGCCACAATGTAAAGTCTTGTAGTGTTACGCTGTTTCACATTGGTCGAGTGTCTTTAGTCTACTTATGTGAGCGTGAGGAAAGGGAGCTCAGTGCTCAGGGTTCCTCAACTGACGGCCCACAGGCAGAATTTGGCCCAAATCAAAATCAAATCAAATCAAATCAAATGTATTTGTCACATACACATGGTTAGCAGATGTTAATGCGAGTGTAGCGAAATGCTTGTGCTTCTAGTTCCGACAATGCAGTAATAACCAACGAGTAATCTAACTAACAATTCCAAAACTACTACCTTATACACACAAGTGTAAAGGGATAAAGAATATGTACATAAAGATATATGAATGAGTGATGGTACAGAGCGGCATAGGCAAGATGCAGTAGATGGTATCGAGTACAGTATATACATATGAGATGAGTATGTAAACAAAGTGGCATAGTTTAAAGTGGCTAGTGATACATGTATTACATAAAGATGCAGTAGATGATATAGAGTACAGTATATACGTATACATATGAGATGAATAATGTAGGGTATGTAAACATTATATTAAGTAGCATTGTTTAAAGTGGCTAGTGATATATTTTACATCAATTCCCATCAATTCCCAATATTAAAGTGGCTGGAGTTGAGTCAGTGTGTTGGCAGCAGCCACTCAATGTTAGTGGTGGCTGTTTAACAGTCTGATGGCCTTGAGATAGAAGCTGTTTTTCAGTCTCTCGGTCCCAGCTTTGATGCACCTGTACTGACCTCGCCTTCTGGATGATAGCGGGGTGAACAGGCAGTGGCTCGGGTGGTTGTTGTCCTTGATGATCTTTATGGCCTTCCTGTAACATCGGGTGGTGTAGGTGTCCTGGAGGGCAGGTAGTTTGCCCCCGGTGATGCGTTGTGCAGACCTCACTACCCTCTGGAGAGCCTTATGGTTGTGGGCGGAGCAGTTGCCGTACCAGGCGGTGATACACCCCGACAGGATGCTCTCGATTGTGCATCTGTAGAAGTTTGTGAGTGCTTTTGGTGACAAGCCGAATTTCTTCAGCCTCCTGAGGTTGAAGAGGCGCAGCTGCGCCTTCTTCACGATGCTGTCTGTGTGGGTGGACCAATTCAGTTTGTCTGTGATGTGTACGCCGAGGAACTTAAAACTTACTACCCTCTCCACTACTGTCCCATCGATGTGGATAGGGGGGTGTTCCCTCTGCTGTTTCCTGAAGTCCACAATCATTTCCTTAGTTTTGTTGACGTTGAGTGTGAGGTTATTTTCCTGACACCACACTCCGAGGGCCCTCACCTCCTCCCTGTAGGCCGTCTCGTCGTTGTTGGTAGTCAAGCTTTCTTTTTGTAATCCGTGATTGACTGTAGACCCTGCCACATACCTCTTGTGTCTGAGCCGTTGAATTACGATTCTACTTTGTCTCTATACTGACGCTTAGCTTGTTTGATTGCCTTGCGGAGGGAATAGCTACACTGTTTGTATTCGGTCATGTTTCCGGTCACCTTGCCCTGATTAAAAGCAGTGGTTCGCGCTTTCAGTTTCACGCGAATGCTGCCATCAATCCACGGTTTCTGGTTTGGGAATGTTTTAATCGTTGCTATGGGGATGACATCTTCAACGCACGTTCTAATGAACTCGCTCACCAAATCAGCGTATTCGTCAATGTTGTTGTTTGACGCAATACGAAACATATCCCAGTCCACGTGATGGAAGCAGTCTTGGAGCGTGGAATCAGATTGGTCGGACCAGCGTTGAACAGACCTCAGCGCGGGAGCTTCTTGTTTTAGCTTCTGTCTGTAGGCAGGTAGCAACAAAATGGAGTCGTGGTCAGCTTTTTCCGAAAGGAGGGCGGGGGAGGGCCTTATATCCGTCGCGGAAGTTAGAATAGCAATGATCCAACGTTTTACCAGCCCTGGTTGCTCAATCGATATGCTGATACAATTTAGGGTCTTGTTTTCAGATTAGCCTTGTTAAAATCCCCAGCTACAATGAATGCAGCCTCAGGATATGTGGATTCCAGTTTGCAAAGAGTCAAATAAAGTTCGTTCAGAGCCATTGATGTGTCTGCTTGGGGGGGAATCTATACGGCTGTGATTATAATCGAAGAGAATTCCCTTGGTAGATAATGCAGTCGACATTTGATTGTGAGGAATTCTAAATCAGGTGAACAGAAGGACTTGAGTTCCTGTATGTTGTTGTGACCACACCACGTCTCGTTAACCATAAAGCATACGCCCCCGCCCCTCTTCTTACCAGAAAGATGTTTGTTTCTGTCAGCGCGATGCGTGGAGAAACCAGCTGGCTGCACTGACTCCGATAGCTACTCTCGAGTGAGCCGTTGGGTTTTTTAATCAAAAAAAATGTATATATTTTTTTTTTTCATTGTTCGACAGAAAAGACTATAAAAACACCAGGACATCAGCTCAAAGTGATTTTAAATGAAGACATTTTAAATGAAGAAACCCAAATATTTCCATGCATAATAGAGAGACGTGATCATATACAAATGTAAGCCAGGTTTAAAATGATTATGTTTTAGTCAAATATTATATCTGTTTGGGATCCTTGAAGTCAATTTGCAGTCAAATGATTTATAATTATGTTCCGGCCACCGACCATCCGCTCAAGACAACATCGGCCCGTGGCTGAATCTAGTTGATGATCCCTGCTCTACAGGGCAGCCAGAATAGCTAATAGTCCTGCTTGAAAGGCCTTGTTTCATGGGCAGAACAACAATTTTTTACCTTGTCAGCTTGGGGATTTGATCTTGCAACCTTTTGGTTACAAGTGCAACATCCTAACCACTAGGCTACCTGCCACCCCACCCCGTAGATGAACTGTTCTTGACTTTTGTTTTCATGATATTTGATATCTGCCACTCGTTCATGCCATGCTTTAGCGCCTGTGCCTTCAGACCTACACTTTATTTTTAGTGAAGTGGCAGGCAGACTAGAGGAAGCGTAGAAGTGCCTTTGATGGCTGCTTGTACTGTAGCTGTAGAGACAAGCTCCACCCCTGCAGGCTCCAATGGCAGGTTTCAGCAGCAGCGTGTCTCTACTCCCCGCTCCCCTCTCCCTTACCTGCGACTGACGATGTCTCTTCACCCCGAGCTCAGAGCTGCACAATCAAGGTTTAATTAGTGAAGGGAAGCTTTGCACTTCCCTCTCAACGATCGGTGGAGCCAAAGCCAGAGCGGGTAAATTGTCAGGCCTGCCTGCGGAGCCTGTAATGGGGAGTGTTAAGGGGGCTTAGGGTGAGGTTGATACTGCCAATGCACCAGCGTATGTAATGTTACAGGCCCTGAAAGGCAACACTGCTGTGCCGTGAATTCTCACTCAGAAAAACAATTACAGAATGCTCTGCAGGGATGTTCTCATTCTCACCATCTATACCCATAAAATCAGAATGTGGAATTGAACCCTATGTGGTTCGCGTAGCTGTTATTTCAATTGCCTCAGTGGTAGACTGTTTTTATGGATACCCAACCTCTTCCATCATTGGTGTACTTGTGCGTGTGTTCCTTTGTTTGTGTGTGTGTGCGCGTGTGTGTGTGGGCGCGCGTGTGTGTGTGTGGGCGCGCGTGTGTGTGTGCGAGGCTGGTTGAGTGAGAAGGAGGCTGCTGTACTGTAGTCTTTCTTTTGTTGAACACCCAGATGAAATAATGTGACAGATACGGTTGCTCCGTCGCCGAGGCTAATGCCCGCTGAATGCCACTGCACTTTGGTTAATGCAAAGTAGCCTGACATTTTAAGGAGCTTGGACTGCATGTAATTGGAGCTGTGGCCTTTCTGAGGCTCCTCTCCTCCCCCTCTGTCAGGACAAAGCAATGGAACACACTTCCTCCTCTTCTTCTCCCTCTCCCTGACATGAAAAATCGCCTGCACACAGCTCGCCGTCTAGTGTCTACTGCAAATTGGTCACAGTTTTAAAAAGAGGGGAGGAAGAAAAGTATTTGGAACATTATAGTCTATTGACTGCCTAGAAGCTATCCTACCTGGGTCTATAAGGTGTTTTATGTAAACACCTCTCCTGCTCTCTGTAAACATTATTGAGATCAGCTGGGAGGTCAGAGGACATAGAGTATGCTCTACTAGTCTGTGTACAGTCTCTTGTGTTTTAAGTTGAAATACAGTACAGGGCATTTTTCCAACTAAACCCTGTTGCTCTTTAAGGAGTATAAGTCATCCACAAACTTCCTCCAGCAGACTCGGTGTTGTCCACTTCTTTCATGGATGTTCTTGCCTTTTTTCAGCTCTGAAAAAAGAAAGCGAGTGTATTTTAAGTCTGTAGTACTGTAGTTATGCAGGTTTCACTAGACTTTAAGAAAGAGAGAGAGGGATAGCAGGGGAGGTGTGGATAGCGAGAGAGAGGATGAAGGAGGGATATTAAAGAAAGAAGGAGATGGGGGGGTCCAAGGCTTTAATGACCTTTTTGCCAAGACAGTCTCTGGGTGCATTTTCTCTGTGCTTTCATAAAGCATTTACACAGTTGAGTGAGCAGGAGGCCGCTGCGCCACTGCACCGCACATAAAAGCAGAGCAATTATGAATGTCTTCTGATAAGGTCAAGTAAGTGAGGGAAACCTTCTACATCGCTTGAGTGTAGGGATGCCACTTGAGCAGAGAAGGAATCTGGTTACAAGGACCATTGATAGTGATACAGAAGCTGCTGCACACGTGGATGGATACAGTAGGACGTATTACAACTATGTGTATGTATACATGACCTGTACAATTTAAAAAAAACATACAATAAAAAACTGTATTTAGCCTCTCCTTCTTAGCTAAATTATTTTCATAACAGGTACTCTGAAAATAATTCATTTCAACTTCTGTGCTGAAGTGTGGATGAAATAAAGTGCTACAAGGTGAAATAGTTGCTGTTGATATCATCATCCTCGTCCTTGATTTGTTAACTTGACACTTCCTACATCTTCACTGCAGCCTGCTGATGGCCCGCGGACAGGGGGAAGAGAACAGTGTTATGTCACCTCACTAAAGCACTATATCCTCCTGTCCTCTGCTGGCTTGTGCCCTTTCTCCCTGCCGTGCCGCAAAGGATCCAATATCTATGCCCGTTTTACAAGCAATATCAGATACGATGCCGTTTGGAGAGTACTTTTTTTTTTTACCCTTTGGAGGACACATTGAGAGGGGTTGAAAGGAGGTAACTGTTAAGTTGCCTCAGGGTATCATACTGTACCCAGTCTTATAGGGTACGGTAAGACTATTTTCCCTTCTTGTTGGACAGGTCACCCTGTTGATTCCTAGAGGACTTGCAGTACTTTGGCTAGCAAAAACTGGTAGCATGAAAGAGTTAGCCTCTACAAGATTGGTGGGTCTCGCGGTTGAGCTAACGTAGGCTAATGTGATTAGCATGAGGTTGTAAGTAACAGGAACATTTCCCAGATCATAGACATATCTGATATTGTCAGAAAGCTTAAATTCTTGTCAATCTAACTGCACTGTCCAATTTACAGTAGCTATTACAGTGAAAAAATACCATGCTATTGTTTTAGGACAGTGGACAGTTATGAACTTGAACATTTATTAATAAACCAATTAGGCACATTTGGGCAGTCTTTCTTTTGTTATCCCCCCCCCCCCCCCCCCTTCTCCCCAATTGTGTGGTATCCAAGTGGTAGTTACAGTCTTGTCTCATCGCTGCATCTCCCGTACAGACTCGGGAGAGGCGAAGGTCGAGAGCTGTGCGTTCTCTGAAACACAACCCAGCCAAGCCGCACTGCTTCTTGACAATGCCCACTTAACCCGGAAGCCAGCCGCACCAATGTGTCAGAGGAAACACTGTACACCTGGCGACTGTGTCAGCGTGCACTGTGCCCGGCCCACCACAGGACATCCCTGCCGGCCAAACCCTCCCCTAACCCGGACGACGCCGGGCCAATTGTGCACCACCCGGTGGGTCTCCTGGACTCAAACCCAGAATCTCTAGTGGCACAGCTAGCACTGCGATGCAGTGCTTTAGACCACTGCACCACTTGTGAGCCCTTTGATACAACATGTTGAACAGAAATCAAGTAAGTCACTGTCTTTCTCCGGTGTGTCAAAGAGCTGAAACCACGTGGTCTCTGGCAATCAAAAGCAAATAGGCCTACGCAAAGCATATCACATTACTGTTACAGGACAGAGTTTATATGTTGCCTGTCAACAAAGCATTAATTCTGTCGCTTCAGGACTGTCACTTGCGTAAATTAGTCTAAGGGGACTCTTAACAGTGTCAGGATAGATGAACTGTGTAAACCAAGTAATGAGAAGCTCTCTAAATGAAGCTCAGTGCTTTCACTCTCTAGGATTCTTCACTCCATAGCTAGGCTACACATCTTCACCATCAAATCAAATACACTCCCTAATAAATGAAGCCCCCCTCCGTGACCAAATTGATGGAACTTCCAATCCAAAAGCGATATTAATAAAGTAATGGGCTGCCATGTGAGGCAGGGTAATGATTCTGCTAGACACAGATGTCAATAAGAAATCCAATAGAGGCAGTTGTAGGAATGTCCGAGCCTCTGTAGGTATATTGTCTGAATAAGTTTCTCTGGCATACCTGGATACAACTGACCTGACTGTGTAGACTCGATCTGGTCATTGTGCTATGGAAGCAGAGGGTGCTTTTTCACTCTTTTGCCTTTGGAAACCAATGACTGGTTGTTGGAAACTCTAAAATCGAATCTGGTTTTATTGTCTCCAAAGTGGGCCAGTTAAGTGATTGATTAAAGGTGCTACGCATATAATTTCTCCCCCATGTAGAAGCTAGGAGAATTGCAAGAACACTAGATTGCATTCAAAACAAATCTCCCCCTCATCCAATTTCACCTTAACATGGAGACTCCCGCTTCAGTTTTTACTTTTGGTTTCGTCCACCAGTTTTAAACAGCTATAAAAACCATTTTAGCAACCAGGAAATGACAACGATTTATACATTGTCCGCTTGCTCCGGTTTCCACTAGATAACACAACCACAAAGTCAAAACAGCTTTCTCATTTTGCCAACATAAGCCAGGCCGGCTGGGGGAACTCGATAGGCGAATAGCACAGCCAATCACAACATTGTAATTAATATTGTTTACATTAGTTACAGCCACAGCGACAAAGTGGCTATATTGTAGTGACCTGCACAGACAGCTGTTTGTTGTTTGTGTTGTACTTACTGTATCAGTACCCAGTGTTTGAGGGGTCCGACATACCAGTCAACCTACTATATGCCAACCACGGGAATGCTTGGAATGTTCTGGTGCAGGGCATCCTGGAGGTTGGTGAGCGGCGGGGGGGAGTTTGGCAGTTAAGACCATGTTTAGCCATTGCTCTCTCGTACGTCTGGTCTTAACAAGAGATGGCCAAGGTTGTTGTATAAGGGTATCCTTGATTTATTTGGCTTGTTCCACGGTCAAAGAGTAGTCTGTGTTGACTTGGGTTAATAAACCGGGAATTAGTAAACTCAACACTGGACAATTGCTAATTTCTGATCTAACCAGGTCATTAAAATATTTTTTAAATTAATCAAAACAAAAATGTGCTTTTTGGTCATGATTTAAGGTTAGGCATAATATTAGCCATGTGGTTAAGGTTGGGGCTAGGTTGAACATATTTTTGGAAGAGAAATTGTAGAAATAGGCAGGGCTTATGACTTTGTGGCTGTGGTAACTAGTGACGACAAATGAGGGGGTTCGATTCATCTCGCACGGGCGCACGTGTAGGCGTGTATTGCACCGGCTGTATTTGATTTGCCTCCTGAGCGACAGCCAGGAGCCCCACTCTGTCCGATGGATGGCGAAGTCAGATCAAGTGACGTAATTAAGCATGTGTGGTATTTAGTAGGATTCCGTTTTTTCCCTTGCAAAAGTGATTGCTTTTGATAAAAACGCTTTATCTGCCTTCCCAATGAAAACTAGTTTGAACTAGTTAACTATCTTTTACGGAAAAGATATGTTGTGTGTTTCTGGACGATGCACCATGCTGACCTGTTGACAACATGACCTACCAGTGACTGTTGGATTTGAGAAGGACGCTCCTCCCTCCCCGCCTTCGCCCAATGACGTGACGGGCCATTTCCCGGTTCAACCTGGCCAGCGTAAAAAAACCTCCTGTGGCGAGTTTGTTTGGCATATTTTAACCATTCCATTGGTCCTTAAGTTTATTTGTATTTGTATTTTTTTTACATTTAACCTTTATTTAACTAGGCAAGTCAGTTAAGAACAAATTCTTATTGAAGTGAAGTGAAGCACCGGGCCTTGCAAAACAAACTCACCGACTATCATTACACTATTACTGCAGATATATTATTGACATTTTATGACAATACAAAAAAAAAATAGCTAATTCTATGTGTAGCACCTTTAAATGACTGCTTATTTATATAATTGTAAAGCAAGTTTGAGTCCTTGAAAAGGACTATTTAAGTCCCATGAATTATTATTATTTATATTATTATTATTATTTAGGATTTTGTTGCCCTTGAATGAATTTCAACTTAAGGTGCCTTTGTTCATATGCATGCTATCTATGTTGCCTCTAAACAACCTGGGCTGGCCTGAAAGTAACAGAACGCTTGACCTGAGAATTGACCTGAAAAATTCCTGAATAATATTTAATTAGCTAACATTTAGACTCAATGACATGGATCACAATGAGCCTAAAAGAAAATCTCTCTACTCTGTTGTGTTTATCTATTCTCTGTACCTCAGGGACATTAAAGCAAGGTGCGATGGATTAAGGCGCCACATCATTAATAATACGATTGGCCCTCCTCGGAGTTGGCCAGGCAGATAAAAGCAAAGCGGAGGAGGGTTTAGCAGGCGATAAATCAAATCAAATCAAATTTATTTTATATAGCCCTTCGTACATCAGCTGATATCTCAAAGTGCTGTACAGAAACCCAGCCTAAAACCCCAAACAGCAAGCAATGCAGGTGAAGAAGCACGGTGGCTAGGAAAAACTCCCTAGAAAGGCCAAAACCTAGGAAGAAACCTAGAGAGGAACCAGGCTATGTGGGGTGGCCAGTCCTCTTCTGGCTGTGCCGGGTGGAGATTATAACAAAACATGGTCAAGATGTTCAAATGTTCATAAATGACCAGCATGGTCGAATAATAATAAGGCAGAATAGTTGAAACTGGAGCAGCAGCACAGTCAGGTGGACTGGGGACAGCAAGGAGTCATCATGTCAGGTATTCCTGGGGCATGGTCCTAGGGCTCAGGTCCTCCGAGAGAGAGAAAGAAAGAGAGAATTAGAGAGAGCATATGTGGGATGGCCAGTCCTCTTCTGGCTGTGCCGGGTGGAGATTATAACAGAACATGGCCAAGATGTTCAAATGTTCATAAATGATCAGCATGGTCGAATAATAATAAGGCAGAACAGTTGAAACTGGAGCAGCAGCACAGCCAGGTGGACTGGGGACAGCAAGGAGTCATCATGTCAGGTAGTCCTGGGGCATGGTCCTAGGGCTCAGGTCCTCCGAGAGAGAGAAAGAGAGAAGGAGAGAATTAGAGAACGCACACTTAGATTCACACAGGACACCGAATAGGACAGGAGAAGTACTCCAGATATAACAAACTGACCCTAGCCCCCCGACACATAAACTACTGCAGCATAAATACTGGAGGCTGAGACAGGAGGGGTCAGGAGACACTGTGGCCCACTCCGAGGACACCCCCGGACAGGGCCAAACAGGAAGGATATAACCCCACCCACTTTGCCAAAGCACAGCCCCCACACCACTAGAGGGATATCTTCAACCACCAACTTACCATCCTGAGACAAGGCTGAGTATAGCCCACAAAGACCTCCGCCACGGCACAACTTAAGGGGGGGGGGGGGGGGGGGCGCCAACCCAGACAGGATGACCACATCAGTGACTCAACCCACTCAGGTGACGCACCTCCTCCAGGGACGGCATGAGAGAGCCCCAGTAAAGCCAGTGACTCAGCCCCTGTAATAGGGTTAGAGGCAGAGAATCCCAGTGGAAAGAGGGGAACCGGCCAGGCAGAGACAGCAAGGGTGGTTCGTTGCTCCAGAGCCTTTCCGTTCACCCTCCCACTCCTGGGCCAGACTACACTCAATCATATGACCCACTGAAGAGATGAGTCTTCAGTAGAGACTTAAAGGTTGAGACCGAGTTTGCGTCTCTGACATGGGTAGGCAGACCGTTCCATAAAAATGGAGCTCTATAGGAGAAAGCCCTGCCTCCAGCTGTTTGCTTAAAAATTCTAGGGACAATTAGGAGGCCTGCGTCTTGTGACCGTAGCGTACGTGTAGGTATGTACGGCAGGACCAAATCAGAGAGATAGATAGGAGCAAGCCCATGTAATGCTTTGTAGGTTAGCAGTGAAACCTTGAAATCAGCCCTTGCTTTGACAGGAAGCCAGTGTAGAGAGGCTAGCACTGGAGTAATATGATCAAATTTTTTGGTTCTAGTCAGGATTCTAGCAGCCGTATTTAGCACTAACTGAAGTTTATTTAGTGCTTTATCCGGGTAGCCGGAAAGTAGAGCATTGCAGTAGTCTAACCTGGAAGTGACAAAAGCATGGATTAATTTTTCTGCATCATTTTTGGACAGAAAGTTCCTGATTTTTGCAATGTTACGTAGATGGAAAAAAGCTGTCCTTGAAATGGTCTTGATATGTTCTTCAAAAGAGAGATCAGGGTCCAGAGTAACGCCGAGGTCCTTCACAGTTTTATTTGAGACGACTGTACAACCATTAAGATTAATTGTCAGATTCAACAGAAGATCTCTTTGTTTCTTGGGACCTAGAACAAGCATCTCTGTTTTGTCCGAGTTTAAAAGTAGAAAGTTTGCAGCCATCCACTTCCTTATGTCTGAAACACATTCTTCTAGCAAGGGCAATTTTGGGGCTTCACCATGTTTAATTGAAATGTACAGCTGTGTGTCATCTGCATAGCAGTGAAAGTTAACATTATGTTTTCGAATAACATCCCCAAGAGGTAAAATATATAGTGAAAACAATAGTGGTCCTAAAACGGAACCTTGAGGAACACCGAAATTTACAGTTGATTTGTCAGAGGACAGACCATTCACAGAGACAAACTGATATCTTTCCGACAGATAAGATCTAAACCAGGCCAGAACTTGTCCGTGTAGACCAATTTGGGTTTCCAAACTCTCCAAAAGAATGTGGTGATCGATGGTATCAAAAGCAGCACTAAGGTCTAGGAGCACGAGGACAGATGCAGAGCCTCGGTCCGATGCCATTAAAATGTCATTTACCACCTTCACAAGTGCCGTCTCAGTGCTATGATGGGGTCTAAAACCAGACTGAAGCATTTCGTATACATTGTTTGTCTTCAGGAAGGCAGTGAGTTGTTGCGCAACAGCCTTTTCTAAAATTTTTGAGAGGAATGGAAGATTCGATATAGGCCGATAGTTTTTTATATTTTCTGGGTCAAGGTTTGGCTTTTTCAAGAGAGGCTTTATTACTGCCACTTTTAGTGAGTTTGGTACACATCCGGTGGATAGAGAGCCGTTTATTATGTTCAACATAGTAGGGCCAAGCACAGGAAGCAGCTCTTTCAGTAGTTTAGTTGGAATAGGGTCCAGTATGCAGCTTGAAGGTTTAGAGGCCATGATTATTTTCATCATTGTGTCAAGAGATATAGTACTAAAACACTTGAGTGTCTCTCTTGATCCTAGGTCCTGGCAGAGTTGTGCAGACTCAGGACAACTGAGCTTTGAAGGAATACGCAGATTTAAGGAAGAGTCCGTAATTTGCTTTCTAATAATCATAATCTTTTCCTCAAAGAAGTTCATGAATTTATCACTGCTAAAGTGAAAGTCATCCTCTCTTGGGGAATGCTGCTTTTTAGTTAGCTTTGCGACAGTATCAAAAAGGAATTTCGGATTGTTCTTATTTTCCTCAATTAAGTTAGAAAAATAGGATGATCGAGCAGCAGTAAGGGCTCTTCGGTACTGCACAGTACTGTCTTTCCAAGCTAGTCGGAAGACTTCCAGTTTGGTGTGGCGCCATTTCCGTTCCAATTTTCTGGAAGCTTGCTTCAGAGCTCGGGTATTTTCTGTGTACCAGGGAGCTAGTTTCTTATGAGAAATGTTTTTAGTTTTTAGGGGTGTTTACTCATCCTCCCTGCTGCCCCATGCCAAACCTGTGTTTGTTTACGTTGCGTCTGCTTTTATTACAGCCTCTCTGCATTGTTCCGCTCCAATTAATTGCATGCTAATTCTATAAATACAACAACCTCTTCAATTAGACCTGTCTGTAATCTGCCATGAAACTGATTGCCACAGGTAGAGAACACACTCCAGCATAATGATACCGTATCCTGTTGAGGGGGAGAGAGTCAGAGAGAAAGTAAGAAAGGGAATGAAGGAGGCAGAGAGAGAGAGGATAAGGGAGAGATGCGGGGGGGGGGGGGGGGGGGTGGGGGGGGGGGTGGGGGGGGGGTGGGGGGGGGTTGATGGTAGGAAATGAAGCAGATCTCTCCAATTGAAATATGATCCCTTTGGAAATTAGCATGTTAGTGTGCTTGGAAATGTGTATGATCTTCAGAGACGCAAACAGCGTGCACACACACCGCATCCCCTCATGGAAATCGATAATTTCTAGTTGAATGCTGCTAATGCAACCAGTCTCTCATGATTGACATCTGATTCCCCATTAAGAGGCACTTAACAATTCAGTAATAGTGCAAGTCTGTTTAATTCTGATATTAACATGCATTATGACATGACGAGCCTGGTACATACACTATTGTTAATAACATGTCATCTTATTGTAATTTAATGCAGCAGTAGTAATAACCACATATACAGTAAATGCGTTTTAAAGGAGAGTTTATATTGGCGCATACCCTGTGTGGTAGAGGTTGTCGTTGCCGTTTCCTTGAGTGAAAATCCTGCTGTAGTGTAGCTGTATGGTAAACAGAGAATGTGGTCAGTGACTTGGAACATATTTCACAAGGTGAATTAGGCCTTGTGGCGGCATGGGGCTTGCAGGCCTGGAATCAACGGTGTAACCTGGCACTCTATGCCTAGGGCACCTCATTCCTGTGTATATTTTGTGTTTGTTAGCCCATGGACATCTTGTGTTGTATCTGTGCGTGCGTGCGTGCGTTTTCCTAGTATAACTGCATTTCCCCTACTACTGACTCCAGACTTACCCAGGGACCGTTGATATGTTCAGATACACAGGGCATGATAATATTCTTCTCTCTAATTGCCCTCTGCTTTCTCCATGATTATTCTTCAAGGTCAGATTGGTCAGGAGCATGTGCTATTTTGATCCTATTCCTTAGGATATATATATATATATATATATATATATATATATATATATATATATATATATATATATATATATATATAAATAAATTCCACTGCATCAGGGATAGTGTACACATACATTTGGGCTTTAAAGCCTTCTTCAGTGTGTAGGTACAATTTCACTTTCATTCAAAACAGCTTTTGTAAAGAACAACTGATGAACAGCAGGTGCTTCTAATTAGGGTTGCCACTCATCTGCCAATCAGGGATGTGGCTTTTCTGGTCTACCAGTATACAAATTAGTCACAAAGAAATATAGAATTATAGGGTATGGGAGCGGGCACGAAGAGCAACTCACGAGTCAACCGCCCCAGGTGTCCGCTCACCTGAATACATCATATAATTTAATGAGATAGCCTACCACAAAGGACATCAGACACAGCCGTACATAAATATGTAGGGCCATCTCATAAACAATATGCAAAATCTGATCCTATTCTTCCAACGAGAGGGAGGGAGGGAGAGTGTGAGACAGAAAGAGAGAGAGACAGAAAGAGAGAGAGAGGGAGTGCGTGTGAGAGAGAGAGAGAGAGAGAGAGAGAGAGAGAGAGAGAGAGTGTGTAAGAGAGAGGGAGTATGTGTGTGTGAGAGAGAGAGGGAGTGTGTGTGTGAGAGAGAGAGAGTGTGAGAGAAAGAAAGAGAGAGTGTGAGAGAGAGTGTGAGCTTGTGATAGAGAGTTACCATCCCCATCCTTATTAAGGCGTCTCGCATACTCGCATACTCTCATACTCTCTTAAAACTAGAAGAAAGTGGCAGAAGTACTGTTTGTCCTTATAGAGACGCTGTAGGTAGTATACGCTTCCTCAAAATAGTCAGATTTAATCTAAGATAACTCAAGAAATCTGTAGTTGATTTTGATGTTTTTGAAGAGGAGATCTTAGTTGCACAATTTTTCATCGAACTAACATGTTTGGTGCAGTACTTATAAATGAAAAATGTGCATGAAAGTGAGTTGTCTCTCGTTGAATAACAACCAAGACTTCACTGAAGAATTCCTACTGTTGACTGTTGACCATATTGAACCTCTTTAGACTTCGCCTACTGACTTCGGCTTGCCTCAAGAAAAAAACATTTGTGCCCGAACAACCCGGAAAACCCCAAAACAACAAAAACATAGTCATAATATATGCACACACTCTTCCAAACTGTTTTGACTGGGAAGCATTTTGACACCTTTAGGCTCCTGCAATCATTTTTTTATTAATATTAATGAGCTGGAGAAGCCAGAGCACCAGCCCGTCAGCAAGGCGCTGGACTACATGCCTAGCAGCTATCCTACCTGGGTCTACAAGGTGTTTTATGTAAACGCCTCTCCTGCTCTCTGTATACATTATTGAGATCAACTGGGAAGTCAGAGTCAAAGTCATGGGAGTACTGCTTAAGGTCTCTGCCGTCACATTAGTTTTGCCCGTGTGTACTGTAATAACCATATCACGTCCTTAGCTGTAGCATATGTCTTAAAACTAGCGAAGGGGTATATCTAGCTAATATCTCCCTTAAGTCAACTCACTACTCACTGATCCATTAAGCTAGTGCTCATTATACTGTGTGTGTGCACACGACAGGCCATTAAGATGATTTTTTTACATGCAGAATCTATCTTAATTGCACTAAATGCTTCACTCCATCTCTTGATAAGATATTGATATCCAAACTGCATAATGTGAATGGCTTAGGGTCCTCATCAGAAAATGAAGAATCTGTCTTCATTTATATTGAATAATGTAGCTCTCCTCAATTTTAAATTGAACCTTTATTTAACTAGGCAAGTCAGTTAAGAACAAAATTTGATTTCAAATTATGGTCTACCGGGGAACAATGGGTTAACTCCCTTGTTCAGCGGCAGAACGGCAGATTCTCTACCTCGTCAGCTTGTAGATTCAATCCAGCAACCTTCCGGTTACTGGCCCAACGCTCTAACCACTAGGAAACCTGCTGCCCCAAATGATCCAAGGTTCTTCTCCTGTGAACGTAATCTGAGTTTAATGGCAGTTTATTTAAATGCAGCTTTCAGTGATGGTTTTAACATTTTAAACCCTAACCTTAACCCTTACCCTTTTTTCTCTATCTTCCTTAAACCGCTGAGTGATAGGAATGTGCCACGTCATTGATTTTCCATATGAACCCATTACAAGTGCACATCGTATTTCATAATCAGCTCCACTACCTTTTTCTCCCTGGCTTCACTCTGTGCTGACATGGCTGAATGGGGCTTTCTTCTCAATTGGTGTTGTTTTTGTAATTGTTGTTTTTGTCATCTGTGCTGCAGTGGAAGTTAATGTGAAGCCGGGGATGCCGTGTCTGTTTGTCTCTCTCACCCCTGACATCTCTCTTTTTCTGCTCTGTGGAGTCACCTTCCATTAATCACGGAAGACCACGGACCTCTCTCTCTCTTTCCTCTCTCCTCTCTCTCGCGCTCTCTCTGCTCCTTGCTCTCTGCTCTTTATCTCAACCTACCTCCCTCTCCCCTATCTCTGTCCCTCCCTCCCTCCCTAAGTGCCTCTGTCTTTTACACAGGAGAAGATATTTCTTATGTTTAGTGCATTGTTCGTTGAGAAATCTTTGTGAACATACACTACATGACCAAAAGTATGTGGACACCTACTTGTAGAACATCTCTTTCCAAATTTATGGGCATTAGTATGGGGTTGGTCCTCCCTTTGCTTCTATAACAGCCTCCACTCTTCTTCAAAGGCTTTCCACTAGATGTTGGAATTTTGCTGCGGGGACTTGCTTCCATCAGCCACGAGAGCCTTAGTGAGGTCGGGCACTGACGTGGGGCGATTAGGCCTGACTCGCAGCCGGCATTCCAATTCATCCCAAAGGAGTTCGATGGGGTTGAGGTCAGGGCTCTGTGCAGGCCAGTCAAGTTCTTCCACACCAATCTCAACAAACCATTTCTGTGTGGACAGGAAAGGGTATTGTCATGCTGAAACAGGAAAGGGCCTTCCCTAAGCTGTTGCCACAAGTTGGAAGCACAGAATCATCTAGAATATAATTGTATGCTGAAGTGTTAAGATTTTCCTTCACTGAAGCTAAGAGGCTTAGCCCAAACCATGAAAAACAGCCCCAGACCATTATTCCTCCTCCACTAAACTTTACAGTTGGCACTATGCACTGGGGCAGGTACATTAGCATTCTACTAGCATCCACCAAACCCAGATTGGCGGCGAGCTTTACACCACTCCAGACGACACTTGGCATTGCGCATGGTGATCTTAGGCTTGTGTGCGGCTGCTCGGCCATGGAAACCCATGTCATGAAGCTCCCTACAAACAGTTATTGTGCTGATGTTGCTTCCAGAGGCAGTTTGGAACTCGGTAGTGAGTGTTGCAACTGAGGACTGACAATTTTTACGTGGTATGCGCTTCAGCACTCAGCGTTCCAGTTCTGTGAACTAGTGTGGCATACCACTTTGCGGTTCAGCCGTTGATGCTCCTAGATGTAGCAGGGCAGAAACTTGATGAACTGACGTTTTGGAAAGGTGGCATCCTATGACGGTGCCACGTTGAAAGTCACTGAGCTCTTCAGTAAGGCCATTCTATGGCAAATATTTGTCTATGGAGATTGCATGGCTGTGTGCTCGATTTTATACACCTGTCAGCAACGGGTGTGGCTGAAATAGCCAAGTCCACTATTTGAAGAGGTGTCCACATACTTTTGTAAATATAGTCATTTTACGCTTGCTGCATGCTTATGTGAGTATTTATGCCCTGGGCAATGGATTATTGGTTTTTGAATTTACAACTAAACTCTCTTATTTGTAGAGAGAGAATCACTGTTGCAGGATATTATCTAGAGAGTGAGGCTGTATACTGTAATGCAGTGGGGATACTTTCAGTGATGGATATAATCTGATTGACCCTCTATGTGAGCTGGGAAACTATTCATTAACCATATCTAATCAGGTCACCGTGTCACCTGCAGGGAAAACATCAGCACTGTTCATTAGAGCACACAGTAGCAAAGCATTTTGCAGTGGAATTTTTTTTGTTTTCTGACTATTTTCTTACTTTTCGTGCTTACTGAACACGAATCAGCAGTATTCATTCTAATCTCTCTACAATGCCCCTCATGTACACTAGACTAACAAAGACTATCACATTTCCTTTGCTCCTGTTATGTAATAACACAGAGTTGATTAGTTATATCCATTATGATACGAGGCAGACAGATGCAGCCTGTCAGAGATGAACAATGAGGCTGACATGTTTGACGACGTCAGAATTCTCTATTTCCCGACAGCGTCCCTCTCCCCGTCTGTGTGCATCCGTGGTGCCAATGAACCGGGTCCTTAGTCAGGGTTGTGTGTGTGTGTGTGTGTGTGTGTGTGTGTGTGTGTGTGTGTGTGTGTCTCTGTCTGTCTGCCTGCCTGCCTGCCTGCCTGCCTGCCTGCCTGCCTGCCTGCCTGCCTGCCTATGGGTCCAGAGCCAGGTTCTCTCTCTCTGATTCTGTACACCTGCATCCAAATCCACCCATAAATCCATTGTTAATCATTTCATCATCTATATGCCTTCTATTTCATTATTATTATTTTTTACAATCGGCTGACGTTACAGTTATCTGAAGAGCTCTGAACCATTTCTCTTGAAGGTAACTTGTACCAAACGTATTGAAGAGGGTATCTGTTTTGTTCTATTAAAGAGAAATCCCACCTCTGTGGGAACATGGTTCTAAAAATGCACAATTAGTAACCCTGTAACTACAAAGCCTTGTGTTTTTGTTGTTTTTCTAAAGCAACCAACGGTGATACCAGTCTGTGTCTAATTAAGCCTTTCTAGAACGTATTTGGCTCTGGTGCCATTTGAACATTTCACCTCCCTTCCGTTTCTATTAGCAAGTCTATTAATGTCGTGCTCAGGGTTAAATGATAATCATCACACTCTCACATTTATGCCATCACTGGCAGAATTAAAAATACCCAGTCAGGAAGTGCCGCACTTCGCTTAATTAACCTTTGTCTACTACGCCATTAAAAAGTATCAACCTCGCTGCTAAGCTGTCAGATTATTTTTTGCCTCCCTCGACACATGTTCAGTTGGAGCAGCAAGCTAAATTATGGTTCATTTCAGCTATACGTTAAAGGAGGATTTTATTGCCTCATTATTTACTTGATAATAATGTTGACCACGCAGAGCTTGGTTACTGATGCTCAACATAACCGCGTCTACTGCTATATAATAGCATATATAAACACTTGTAAACATTTATCGTAGTAATTACTAAGGGGGGAAAGCTTTCAGGAGGGATAATGTGTTTTTATGGTGTATCCCTTGACATTAGTGTCCATGGTGATGGGTGGAGGTGTACTAAATGCAGACTGAGGACTGGGGTGGCAGGTGGCAGGAGGTAGGAGACAGCTGGCACAGTTCCAGGCCCAGGAGGTGCCAGGGGGGCCACCTCAAACTGTCATCATCTCTGTGGGGGTGGGGTTCCACCTCTGTTGTGTTCTGGGGGACATTTGCCTCTCCTTCTCCCCTTCTCTCCATCCTTCCCTCTCTCTGTCTCTCACTATCTCCCTTAATCTGTTATCTCTGCTCACCTGTCTTGCCTGCCATCAAGAAATGTTGCCAGGTGTTGTCACTGTCAGCTGATTGCATGATGAGATCACTATGAACTGTCTATGATCTCAGATGTAGAGGTTTTGGGAGGTTTTAGATGCCAATATTATCGTATCATAAAACCCTCAAGCTAAATGCACTGTAATCATCACTTGTTATCCCTACATAGCTGAATCACCCACAGACTACCAGCCCTCTCAGCTCTACTCTGATTGACTGCTCTGTCACAGACTGAGTGACACACTGGTACTCACCTTATCATATCACTCTGATGATATCTGACAGATGTTAGCTAGCGGAATGACTCACGCACACTACGTGCGGCAGGTAGCCTAGCAGTTAGAGCATTGGGCCAGTAAACAAAAGGTTGCTGGTTCAAATCCCCGACCCGGCAAGGTGTAAAATCTGTCGATATGCCCTTGAGCAAGGCACCTGTATGTTGCTCTGGATAGAAACCTCTGCTAATTGTACAACATGTAAGGATAACACAGTAGAGTGTCATGGTTACAGTGCATTCAGGGTTCTTTGATATTGATATATCAAAACATTAGCATGGATGCACAAAATAGTGTTTGCAGACCTCTGTGCAAGTGTGTCATACTTTGCAGAAGATGTTTTAGAGGAGCATTTGAACTGCACCTGTAGCAGACTATATAGTCAGGGGCTTTAGTCTACTGCACTCATGTTCCTTTATCTCCTAAACAGCTACAGCAATTGCTATAGATTGTTTCCCAAGGGTTCATTGCTTGGCATATATACATGCATATCCCAACGTACCACATCCCTCCGAGGTTCCACCTCCAACCGATAGCCGTGGCAGAATCGAGAAGGGGACGTCCAAAATTGGTCCCAATTCTCATTTTATATAGTGGCTTTTCTTTTCCATTGTATTCCATTATGGGAAGCTTGCTTTCGAGGCTCAATGGCCACTGATTTCCTGCCAGAGCCCATCAGATTCAATAGGTTACCCCCTCCTCTCTCCTCCAGATAACAGCCGAGCCCCTGCACTGGGCTTTTAAACACTATCTACCACCAGCATGGCCTGTCCACAGTAATCCATTTCAACCCCACTCCTCTCTCTCACCCTTCAACCCTGTTATTGATAAAGTGCTGCTGTTTTACACAAGACGCGACGCCAGAAAAACAGGTCTGAAGGGGAATTTTTTTTTTTTTTTTAAGATGTTATAAGGTAGGGGAACATTTTATTTTATACGGAGGGCCAAGATAATTTACTCTCAATTTCACAACTTTTCCACAACATATGCCAATGCATTACACCCCCGTACACAGATTAAATGTGTTTTTATAGGTTCTTTACAATGTGGGTTCTCTCTAATGTGCTACAGAGAGCATAAGGCCGGGGTCTCTAGCTTTTCATCAAATACGGCAGACCTTTATTAACATTTTGCACTGGCAGTCTAATTGGGCTGCCGTGGAGACTGGAGAGAGAGAGAGGCTGTCATCTAAGGTGTGTCAGTTCAGTGCCATATGAAATCCACCTGACCCTTTGATGAAGAAGAGCCTGGAGGTTGATATCTAATATAAACTACTGTTCTGATCTGGGAAAGACCTGCAGGGGCAAGATTGTTTCAAATCGGTTGGTGCTAGAAACTCCAGCGGTTCGTTGCACCTGGGTTGACATCTGGAGATCTGTGTACTCAAACTAATAAACTTGTATTACATTTTTTATTTGACTACCCAGGGCTCCACGGTAGTGGAGAGGAGGGAGAGGGGGTTACGGGATAGTTGTGGGAAAGTGTAAGGTATAAGAACTATCCTCAGCACCACTTTAAACTGTAGTCAAGTTCTTACAAATAATAACATTCAGCACAAGCTTGTCATCCATGCTTGTCATCCGTGACAGGCAAATCTCATGCAAACTCTGTTACACAAAATGGGTCCTGTGGAGAGAGAATGAGACAGGGAGAGAGAGAGGCAGGCAGGGGTGTAGAGGTTGTAGGGGGTGGAGGCTTGTTGAGGTGAGGTTGTCCAGTACCAGCAGGGCTGTGTCTTGGAGCAGATAATGTTGTTCTGGTAGAGATGGAATAGATGTACCTGCCGCTAATCTGATTGTGGCCCTTTTATTCCCTGCAGCAGATTGATGTTGAATAATGGATGGTGGACCAGCCTACACAAAGCTACACAAAGCCGATGCCATGGTATACTGGCTCTCCCTCAGATGACATTGATTTGGCTTTAATACCCACAAATAATGATGGACTGGGCTCTGCATGGGGAGTGGTGGTGGGTACTAAATGGAAGGGGAGGCTGTAGAGCCTCTTAGGTCCTCCATCTTCTCTCCTATTGGTGTTTCTCTTGTTCTTGAACCAAAGAATACCACAGAAAGAATCCAATAACAGTATGGCCAATTGCCACTCAGACATCCATGGCAAAGGAACACCACATCTAATGCCGTCTGCCTGCTTGATGGTGGGTGGCCATTGCCTGCAGTCAGAGGAGTTGGGGCTGTGCCATGTTTGCACCCTGGCAGTGGAGCGGGTACGCAGGGGTAAAGATCTTTGATGATCAGTGAAAGCCCCCCCAGAGGAATGCCTTTCAACCTCTCACTCTTGCCGTAATGAGAGACGGTGGCAACACAGCGCATGCGGAAGCATTTGGGCTCAATGGCACGCTGTACAAAAGAGGTTTTGTATTCACCGCGTAGGAACAAGCTGCACATCAATGGCACTCATTCAAAATAGCTCATACGAGCTTTCTGCCCGCAGGCCATGCCTTTGTGCTTTTGTGCATGTGTTACCTGTGTGTGTGTGCTCGAGTGCTTGTGTCTGTGTGTGTTTGCGGGGGCTGGCGGGGGGGTGTACCTTTGTTTCCCCCTCTGTTGTGGAGGCGGACCGCCAGGCTGCCTGGGGAAACCAGTGAGGCATCAAAGGACCGGGGCAATATAGGTCATTCTCAGGGAAGATCTGATGCTTCATTGAGACAGGCCGTTCTGTTTATCCTCCTCCCTTACTACCCCATCCACCTGCTCCCTGGATTCACTTTAGCCCAGTCAGTCAAGCCACAACACCTCCAGGCAACCTCAACATGGTTGTGCCCCAGGCGAGGCAGTGTTTAACCTGGGAGGAAATGAATCCTTACTGTAGATTTGCTTCTCGTTTCCTCCAAGCATGCCTAATGTTATTACTGCATGTTCCAGTTCCTCCCTCCCTCCCTCCCTCCAAGGGAGGGAGGGAGGGAGAGAGAGAGAGAGCTAGGGAGTGAGAGAATACACTAGTCTACTAGTCTACTCTCATGTCCCAGGGTGTCAGCTTTTAATTCTAATGATGACTTGATTTAATTCAGGATCTGATGACTAATGTCTGTCAAGCTGCCTGTGAATTTGATGGAAAGCAGCTGTCGAGTCAGTGTGGGATGAATTTAAAGAGCACTTTTAACGCTCAACCTGGGAAACAAGGGCTCACTGTAATCGAAATTGATTGCCAAGGAATATATCACTTTCTTTTCATGTGTGCACAGCAGTTGGTTGCACTAAAATGTAAAAAAAGAAATGGCTATATTTTTCCGTTGCATTTTTATCTCCTCTGGCAGCTGGCGGAGACGGAAGAGAGAGAGAGTAGAGAGAGAAAGGTTTTTCCTCCGTTCCATAAACTGTGTATTAGCATGCAGATTATTCACTCCTCCCGTTCCTGATGAGACGAGGCACACCAGTAAATTACATGGCTTTTGTTTCCCCGTTGTTGTTTTTATCCTCTTCCTCCAGACTCCATTTAACATGGAAAGTCTAAATCCAAAGAAAAGCTAAATGAGCCGTAACAACAGCTGATAGATCTATGCCTTATCTTTATCACGTTTAGGTAAGACCCAGATGCAGACTGTATTGAAGTAACAACAGTTTATTACAACAGGGGAAGGCAAACAGGCTCAAGGCAGGCAGTGGTCAATAATCCAGAAAGGGGGTAAAGGGTCAAGAACGGTAGGCAGTCTCAGGGTCAGGGCAGACAGAACGTTCAAAACCGAGAAGGACTAGAAACAGGCCGTCTCAGGGTCAGGGCAGACAGAACGTTCAAAACCGAGAAGGACTAGAAACAGGCAGTCTCAGGGTCAGGGCAGACAGAACGTTCAAAACCGAGAAGGACTAGAAACAGGCAGTCTCAGGGTCAGGGCAGACAGAACGTTCAAAACCGAGAAGGACTAGAAACAGGCAGGAGCAGGGAAACAAACACTGGTAGGTTTTACGAACAAAACGAACTGGCAACAGACAAACAGAGAAAACAAGGACATTTCTAAGTGACCCCAAACGTTTTAACAGTAGTGTAGGTCTCCTTAGCCTTGGTCTCCGGACCCGACAGAGAGTACAGTCGTCCCCGGGGCAGAGTGGTGCCTGGGAGCAGATCAATCCCGCAGTCATAGGGTTGGTGCGGCAGCAGCGAAGTGGCCCGGGCCTCCCTCCGGGAGGGAGGTCCTGGTACTCCGCGGGAATGGAGGAGAGGTCCGGGGCAACCTCTGAGGCCCCAGGAAGACATCCCGGAACAGGCTGCATTGACTTCAGGCAGTGGGCGTGGCAGAATGGGCTCCAGCCCATGATGGCACCGGCAGACCAGTCAATGAGGGGATTGTGTCACTGGAGCCAGGAGAATCTCAACACCACGGGAACCTGAGGAGACTTAATGAGCAGGAACTGGATCGTCTCACTGTTATTCCATGACACACGTAGGTTGATGGGGTAGTATTGTTGGTGACCCGGCCAATAGAGTGCCCGTCCAGTGCTCTATTCTTGTTCTGAGAAATAAGGGGCTGAGTGGGGATATCCAGCTCGGAGGCCAGGGTAACGTCCATAAAGCTCTCATCAGCCCCAGAGTCAATGAGTACCCAGAGAGATTTTGACTGGTTCGCCCAAAGAAACATGATATGAAAAGGAATGTGAGTAAGGGGAGAGGAAAAGTTCTCCGTATGGCCCACCAGAGTACTCGCTCCTACCGGTGAGCCTGGTCTTTTAGTGGACAGGTGGAGACGAAATGACCAATAGTCCTGCAATACAGGCAACTCTTAGTATAGCCGTTCAGCCTGTATAACAGTTCAGCTGGAGACAGCCTCACTCTACCTAGTTGCATGGGCTCGGGAAGAGGTGAGTCATCCGTCTTTGGAGGCTCTCGTGGGAACTTGGGTAGCCTGGGTTCTCTCGGCAACGGAGCCGTTGGGGACTTCCAGGATACCTCTTGAGGTGAGGTGGAATCAACTCTCCTCTTCTTCCTTCGTTCCCGTAGTCGTCCATCAATCCAAATGGTCAAGGTGATGAGCGAGTCAAGATCCATTGGTAGTTCCCGGGCTGCAAGCTTGTCCTTATCTTCCTCCGATAATCCAGTAATGTGTCGAACAGCGCTTCCGGATGCCATGCACTCTCAGCTGCCAAAGTGCGGAAATCCACTGCGTAGTCTGCCACACTACGGGAGTCTTGGCGTAGCTGGAGCTTCTTGCGAGCAGCCTCTCTCCCGGACAACGGAGAATCAAACACCTTCTGAACTTCCTCCACAAACACCTCCAGACTGAGGCAGATGGAGGATTGTTGCTCACACACCGCCGTGGCCCAGGCGAGTGCTCTCCCGGACATCAGCATAATGATGTACGCTATCCTTGAGCGGTCCGAGGGGAACGAAGAAGGATGCAGCTCAAAAATGAGGGAGCACTGGGAGAGGAAAGCCCGGCAGGTTCCGGTATCTCCATCGTAGTACTCCGGAGGAGGTAAGCGGGGTACTTGGGACACTGGGGTGACCGGGGAGGCGACGCAGCTAATAGTTGAGTTACTGAGGGGGTGGGATGTTAACGTTGTGGTAGGCTGCCTGACAGACAAGCCGCGGAATTGCTCCAGCAAAGTGTTCAACGCATGGTCATGGTGTTCGGCCAAGGTCTGGAACCCTTCCATAAGACCAAAAAGCAACTCCTCGTGCCTTCAATGGCGGCTCCTTGGGAGGAGATGGCGTTGCGAAGCTGGTCCGGGTCTGCTGGGTCAGTCATGGCCAGTTCGTACTATCACGTTTAGGTAAGACCCAGATGCAGATGATCATATGCCATGAACTTCCACTATAAATAGATGCCGTACTTGCCACCAATCCCTTTATACTATGCAATATCCATACTCCTTGCTTCCTCAACACATACTTCTAACTATGAAGTATACCTTGCAATGATTCATTAAATGTCGTTTTTTCCTCTTTCTCACCTTGTTATTCATATTTCAACTCTTGGAACTCACTACCAGGTTTTGTCACTTCACTGCTACCTGAGAAGATCCTTTGTATCCTGTGTTCACCTAACCTACTCTGCAGACCTGAGTTCAAATACTATTTGGGGTATTTAAATTACTTCCAAAGACATTTCAAAGTAAGTATTTAGAAATGTTTTGTTTGAAAAGTAGTTGAATATTGGAATGTATTTGGAAATACACTTGGAAAGTATTTGAAAATAATCCCATGCATTAGGTATTTGAAAATAGTATTTGAAAAAGTATTTGAAAATACTTTCAAGTGGTAGGCTATTTATAGGAAAGTATTTGAAAATACTTCTAATAGAAGTAGTTCATTCGGGACACATTATTTGAACATACTCAAATAAACAGAAAATAATTAAGTATTTAAATAACAAATAATCAATACAGGTGTATTTGAAACCAGGTCTGCTACTCAGGCTTCCAATAGACTTCCCTTCATTTGCCTAATATTAGGTAAGACTTGCATACTTTGGACAAACATAAGGCCTTGAGTTAGGCATAGATGTTCCATATGCTGAACGCAAACATAAACATGACACTTCAGTACAACTTATTGAATCATTAGTGCACTGGGCCGCTTGTCATCCCAGTAGTGTGTGCCTCTTCTCTTTTGTCTCATGCTGGTGAGTGCCATTAAATGAAAGCTTTAGCTGCCATCAATGACAACTCCTTGTCAAATTACTGTACCATTGATAGTGAAAGTGTTTGAAGATAACATTTCTCCCACAGGAGAACATATTTATTTTTCATTTCTGCACAAACCCATTTTTTTCCATTGACTTTTAAATATATTTCTCTCTCTCTCTCTCAATTCAATTCAATTCAATGTGCTTTATTGGCATGGGAAACATATGTCAACATTGCCAAAACAAGTGAAGTAGATAACATATAAAAAGGAAATGAACAAGAAAAATGAACAGTAAAAATTCCACTCACAGAAGTTCCAAAAGAGTAAAGACATTTCAAATGTCATATTATGTATATATACAGGGTTGTAACGATGCGCAAATGGTTAAAGTACAAACGGGAAAATAATCAAATTCTTTGTGGATGTGTGTAATCTGAGGGAAGTATGTCTCTCTAATATGGTCATACATTTGGCAGGAGGTTAGGAAGTGCAGCTCAGTTTCCACCTCATTTTGTGGGCAGTGTGCACATAGCCTGTCTTCTCTCGCGCTTTCTCTCACTCTCACACTCACGCTCGCTCGCTCGCTCGCTCACTCACTCACTCACTCACTCACTCACTCACTCACTCACTCACTCACTCACTCACTCACTCACTCACATACATACATACACACATACATACATACATATATACACTGCTCAAAAAAATAAAGGGAATACTTAAACAACACAATGTAACTCCAAGTCAATCACACTTCTGTGAAATCAAGCTGTCCACTTAGGAAGCAACACTGATTGACAATAAATTTCACATGCTGTTGTGCAAATGGAATAGACAACAGGTGGAAATTATAGGCAATTATCAAGACACCCCCAATAAAGGAGTGGTTCTGCAGGTGATAACCACAGACCACTTCTCAGTTCCTATGTTTCCTGGCTGATGTTTTGGTCACTTTTGAATGCTGGCGGTGCTTTCACTCTAGTGGTAGCATGAGACGGAGTCTCCAACCCACACAAGTGGCTCAGGTAGTGCAGCTCATCCAGGATGGCACATCAATGCGAGCTGTGGCAAGAAGGTTTGCTGTGTCTGTCAGCGTAGTGTCCAGAGCATGGAGGCGCTACCAGGAGACAGGCGAGTACATCAGGAGACGTGGAGGAGGCCGTAGGAGGGCAACAACCCAGCAGCAGGACTGCTACCTCCGCCTTTGTGCAAGGAGGAGCAGGAGGAGCACTGCCAGAGCCCTGCAAAATGACCTCCAGCAGGTCACACTGAGCAGGTTCACACTGAGCACATGTGACAGATGTGACAGTCTGGAGACGCCGTGGAGAACGTTCTGCTGCCTGCAACATCCTCCAGCATGACCGGTTTGGCGGTGGGTCAGTCATGGTGTGGGGTGGCATTTCTTTGGGGAGCCGCACAGCCTTCCATGTGCTCGCCAGAGGTAGCCTGACTGCCATTAGGTACCGAGATGAGATCCTCAGACCCCTTGTGAGACCATATGCTGGTGCGGTTGGCCCTGGGTTCCTCCTAATGCAAGACAATGCTAGACCTCATGTGGCTGGAGTGTGTCAACAGTTCCTGCAAGAGGATGGCATTGATGCTATGGACTGGCCCGCCCGTTCCCCAGACCTGAATCCAATTGAGCACATCTGGGACATCATGTCTCGCTCCATCCACCAATGCCACGTTGCACCACAGACTGTCCAGGAGTTGGCGGATGCTTTAGTCCAGGTCTGGGAGGAGATCCCTCAGGAGACCATCCGCCACCTCATCAGGAGCATGCCCAGGCGTTGTAGGGAGGTCATACAGGGACATGGAGGCCACACACAGTACTGAGCCTCATTTTGACTTGTTTTAAGGACATTACATCAAAGTTGGATCAGCCTGTAGTGTGGTTTTCCACTTTAATTTTGAGTGTGACTCCAAATCCAGACCTCCATGGGTTGATAAATTTGATTTGCATTGATAATTTTTGTGTGATTTTGTTGTCAGCACATTCAACTATGTAAAGAAAAAAGTATTTAATAAGAATATTTCATTCATTCAGATCTAGGATGTGTTATTTTAGTGTTCCCTTAATTGTTTTGAGCAGTGTATATATATATATATATATATATATGTATATATATACATACATATGGTTCCACCTGTCACCAGAGGGCATCAGACACTGTCCTAGAGACATTAACGACACTCAGGTGTGTCCTTTTACTCATTATTATATCCCTGTTAAAAGAGGGGTGTTTTCTGTTGTCCTGTGTAGAAGCTTGAATTCTTTACTCTGTATGCACGCTCATGTTAGTTTCCTGGGTGAGTTTTCGAGACTTCGGCTGTGGTTCAAACTCATAAAAGACACACCCTCATCCACTTACCCTCACCTTATGCCTTTGGGGAATCTCCGTTGCCATCTGGAAGGGCGGTCCAAATGATTAGCCAAGCAAGGGAAGTTTGCAATATAAACCCCTCAGCCCTCATTATTATTTGAGTTTGCGAGTGTACAATTATGTTCACTCCAGGGCCTGAAACTCACCATGATTCAATTTGTGATGATTGTACATCTGCTAGGAAAAGTCCGCAAAAGCTTAAAAACAACATCAATGGAGAAGTCAACATAAAAGTGCAAGTAAAACGAATGCAAACAAGTTAGAAATTGTGCTACTAATGCACATGACGACACAAACACGTCTCGTAAAAAGTAAATATGTTTTTGTTTGGTTATCTTTTGGAAATTGTAGAAATGAAACATTTTCCTTCTTCAGAAGTTCCAGCTTGGCAGTCAAACGTTAGTTAGCTAATTCATTTGCTAGCTATCATACAGTAGGCATGTGTTATCCTACTAGACAGTAGACAGTAGATTCTCAGAGTACAGGTGGTGTTATCCTACTAGACAGTAGACTCTCAGATTACAGGTGGTTAATAATTATATATTTAATATAAGTAGACATGCACTCATAATTGACTGTAGCGCATATAGAGCACCCACTAGCTACCAGTGGCTGAAAACACAATCATCGCGGGGTGAACGATTGATGAATTTCCGGCCAAGGGTGGTCCATTTAAAAAAATATTCCTTCCTCCCTCACCCATTGCCCTGCAAGTGTATACTCGTCAGACGTCATGATACGTCATCAGAAGTGTCCACTTAATTTGAGGGCTGAAGGGATAGGGTGTTTCTTTTAAGTGTTTGGACTGCAGACTTAGTATTTGTTGATTTTCAAGTGTACTGTGATCCTGCAGCTACTGTTTCTCAGGACAGTAATATGTTTATCCTTAACCACTGATTCCCTGTCTCTTCTCTGCATCTTCGCTCTGTTCCATAGCGCACATGTACAGTTGAAGTCGGAAGTTTACATACACTTAGGTTGGAGTCATTAAAACTCGTTTTTCAACCACTCCACAAATTTCTTGTTAACAAAGTATAGTTTTGGCAAGTTAGTTAGGACATCTACTTTGTGCATGACACAAGTCATTTTTCCAACAATTGTTTACAGACATATTATTTCACTTATAATTCACTGTATCACAATTCCAGTGGGTCAGAAGTTTACATACACTAAGTTGACTGTGCCTTTAAACAGCTTGGAAAATGCCAGAAATGTCATGGCTTTAGAAGCTTCTGATAGGCTAATTGACATCATTTGAGTCAATTGGAGGTATACCTGTGGATGTATTGCTTGTGCATCTTTGCTTGACATCATGGGAAAATCAAAAGAAATCAGCCAAGACCTCAGAAAAAAATTATAGACCTCCAAGTCTGGTTCATCCGCGGGGGCAATTTCCAAACGCCTGAAGGTACCACGTTCATCTGTACACACAATAGTATGCAAGTATAAACACCATGGGACCACGCAGCCGTCATACCACTCAGGAAAGAGATGCGTTCTGTCTCCTAGAGATTAACGTACTTTGGTGCAAAAAGTCAAAAAAATATCAATCCCAGAACAACAGTAAAGGACCATGTGAAGATGCTGGAGGAAACAAGTACAAACGTATCTATATCCACAGTAAAGCGAGTCCTATATTGACATAACAATGTGGTGTAACCTTGTAAACCTCATGTTGTGGGGTTGCTTTGCTGAAGGAGGGACTGGTGCACTTCACAAAATAGATGGCATCATGAGGACCACGAATTATGTGGATATATTGAAGCAACATCTCTAGACATCAGTTAAAGCTTGATTGCAAACGGGTCTTCCAAATGGACAATGACCCCAACAATACTTCCAAAGTTGTGGCAAAATGGCCTAAGGACAACAAAGTCAAGGTATTGGAGTGGCCATATCTAAGTCCTGACCTCAATCCTATAGAGAATTTGTGGGCAGAACTGAAAAAGCGTGTGTGAGCAAGGAGGCCTACAAACCTGACTCAGTTACACTAGCTCCGTCAGGAGGAAGGAGCCAAAATTCACCCAACTTATTGTGGGAAGCTTGTGGAAGCCTACCAGAAACCTTTGACCCAAGTTAAACAATTTAAAGGCAACGCTACCAAATACTAATTGAGTGTATGTAAACTTCTGACCCACTAGGAATGTGATGAAAGAAAAAGAAGCTGAAATAAATCATTCTCTCTACTATTATTCTGACATTTCACATTATTAAAATAAACTGACTGACCTAAGACAGGGAATTTTTACTAGGATTAAATGTCAGGAATTGTGAAAAACTGAGTTTAAATGTATTTGGCTGTGTGTGTAAATTTCCGACCTCAACTGTATATATTTCAGAATGTAATTCATTTTCTGCAATACAAAATCTTTGCTATTCTGATTGTGGTATTAATATTGATATCAGAGTATTGATTGACCTCATAGAAAACTGTTTAAAGCCAGTATGTGGTGCGTATCTTGGAGGGGAGGATAGGGGTGATGGATGGGAATTAACTTAACAAGATTCAGATAATAACAAGAGGTCCATTTAAACAATAAGTCATCTTCAATGAGATCATTATCGGCCTACCACTGTGAAGAGTGCTCTATTTCCCCCTCTTTCCTCCCTTCCTCCCTCTCTTTCCTTCCTCTCTCCTCCCCTCTCTCCCTTCCTTCCTCTCTTCTCCCTCACTCCTAAATCCTGTCAGACTTTGTTTTGTGGCAGGGAGCCATCACTTTATCAGACTACAAAAACCATCTGTCCAACCAGTCATCATTAAACCCTATTGGCTGTATCCCCTGTGGGCCCTTGAGCTACAGTAGCTCCACCAAATAGACATATGATGCCGATAGCTAGCAGACCTGGGTTAGAATACAATTTGAAATCTATAAAACACTTTAAATACTAGCCTGCCTGGAGTGCAAGATGGGCACTGGTTTACAGTGTTGGGACGATTATATTGGTCCATTAATCCAGACAAGCTCAATCAAGCACAGATAATATTAGTATAGTATTTGAACTCAGGTACAATAGCTAGGGCCACTCTGCTCTTGTCTCTGGTGAAAAGCCTTGACACATCCCATAACATAGCGGTTGTGGCTGGCCTGAAACTGACTGACAGTTTCATCATGATGACTACATTGTGTTGGAAGGTGCAGCACACTTCTTGACAGTTTCTGTCTAGGGTTCTGTAGTGAAGCTGTCAGCTGAAATGTCTCACCATGGGAGAGTTTCTGCCAGAAGAGAATGATCTCTCCCACCACATCTAGCCTGGTAGTCATTCTGTATATAAAAGCTGTTGTTTTTACCATCAATGTCAAATCAATCTATTTTAATAATTATAACCTCATATTGTTTATACTGATGTTTCAGATATCATTACTGACAATCTTGATTGTGAGTAGATTGTTGGAAAAAGTATCACATGGTGCAACAAAGTTGTAGAGCATCAACAGCAAAAAAATGTTCTTCATTAGGTCATTTTTTTCCCAGACAGTAGAAACACTGATTTTCTTGAAAGACTAGAGCAAAGAATATGCTTTCTGAGATTTAATCAACAACAGTGACGTTGTTTCCCCTTAAAATCATGTTGCGTATAATTTACAGTGACTAATCACTAGCTACGGGTCATAGGGAGTCCTTATTCTCCTGATTCTGCTAAATCTGTATGTGTGGGGTGTTAGACCGTTTCTGACTAATTACTGTAGTTGTTATGAGCGACCCACCTAATTCATCACTCCTCTGAACATTTAATTAGCTGGTATGCCCAGCACAATTAAGAGCTAAATTAGGACACATTTAACTGCAAGCCTAGCAGCTTGAAGGACACACCACATCACACCACATCACATCACATGTCCAAATGTGATTTCAGCTAGGAAAACATTCAGACCATGTCATAGCTTGACTCAAAGTCATTTGAGCCAAATGGACTGTCTCCATCTCTTAACTAAAGACAGTCTATTTATTTATCTGCTAATCTTTACATACAACTTTATTTTAAAATGATCTCTGAAAAAGTTATAACATTATCAGTTCAACAGTTATCCTGCAATGTATTACATCATCTGGATGTATTACATTACAAGAAGTTCTTACATTATTGGAAGTTATTACATTATCTTGTGTTATTACCTCTTCCGTTGTTACAGTCCCCAATGAGATCAAATCTTACAAGAAAGAACGGGGCCAAGGTAGCATCTTTTGAATTATATGATCATCTCTTTAATGAATAAAACCTCTTAATGAATAAAACCTAATAATACTGAAGAGATTCATCTGCAGCCTCAGTGAGTTGTTATGTGATTAACATTAATGCGAAGAGAGATTGTTCCAGTCTCATTCAGAGGCAGGGCACAGACCAAGATCTTAATTATTGAACCAGTCATTGATGTCTGCACAGCTGAGATAACAGAACAAAATAGCCCATTTAGATTTCATGGTGCAAATAGAAACGGTACGTGGAAAAAGGGTCATTTCACAAGATTTACAGTAATTTCTGATCCTTTCGTTGGAAATGAAGCATATTTTGTGCCATCACAGAGGCTGTCAGAGTTATCTGAAGCCTGGAGCAATGTTTGGAGAAACGAGGAGGCCAAATGCCCGACTGACTCCTGATGATGGAGTCATATAGGAGGGAGAAATCAATATTGGTCATCCCCACATGGGAAAGGGAAGTGGATCCTCTACTGTACATATTTATAAAGCCAAAAATAACAACTCAGACAGCCAATTGCATTGAACCCAGAGGGTTGAGGAATAAAAAGTAAGAGGCCCGGTTAGAAATGGTTCAATGAGCTAGGATACTGTATTATAACTGGATTAGTGTTGAACACTCAACCATGTCAGTAAGTGCTGGGCTGTGGCAGAGTAACCACGCCCTAAATCAGAATAAGTTGAGCTATCCACCACAAAACAACACCTCACTTCAGCACTCATTCATAAAGTACCACAGGTTTGGTTTTGCATCAGCACTCGCTCCTTTCCCCATTGTGTCTTCGTGCACACAGAGCACAACCTGACAGTGGAGACCAAATACAAAGCCTAATACAAACCATGGCAAAGTAGATGAAAATTTTCCACACTATAACACCTTGCTTGCAATTCATTCAACAATAATGATTTAAATGGATAAAACATGCCCTTGATTTCCTGCAAAGCTAATTCTGCTCTCAGTATAAACAAAGTGCCCGTGCTTAAAAGTTCAGCAAACAAACTGCGTTGGACTAGAGATTATTGCATTTCTTTACCCCACTTTGCCAGACATTTAAAAAAAAAACATTTTAATCAGATGCTGCCTTATTGCCTGTCTTACAACATTCCCAACAATTCTACAACAATGAAATAGAGGGCGAGTTTGGCATCGTGCCCTGGTTGGCATTAAGATAAAGGAGTTCCAGAGGCCTCCCGGAGGCGGAAGCTATCCCAGTTAATTCCCAGGGTTCCGTTGTGCTTTGAACAGGGATGGACTAATGAGGGCTGTGTGGAAATTAGTGTGGCCTAGCTGCTCTGTGGCCAACCACCAGGCATGCTCAGGCTTTCAGGGTTCTGTGTGCTCCATGTTAGGCCCTCTGTTTGGCCCTGTGTGACTGTAGCCAGCACAGATTCCACAGCAGTTAGGTGCAAATCCACCAGGCCATCCACCAGGGCTCCATGTTAGGCCCTCTGATAGGTGCTGTTAGGAGCCTCTGATTGGCCCCAGTACCTACAGGGTCAACAACACAGAGACCCAGACAGTTGGTAAAAACTGTGGTAAAAAACATGGTCCAAAAGTATAACTGGGTCATTCCACAAGAGTGACTTTTGTGTCCCTTTGATATTTTAGAAAGTGTGCACAAATATTACATTTTAAAATCCTGTTATATGAAATTAAGTGCCTTTGTAATATGGATACAGTGCATTCGGAAAGTATTCAGACCCCTTGACTTTTTCCAAATCTTGTTACGTTGAAAGCCTCATTCTAAAAATGATTAAATAATTTATTTTCTCACCAATCTTCACACAATACCCTATAATGACAAAACAAAAACTGGTTTTTAGAAATTTTTGCAAATGTATACAAAAACATTATATCTCATTTACATAAGTATTCAGACACTTTACTCAGTACTTTGTTGAAGCACATTTGGCAGTGATTACAGACTTGATTCTTCTTGGGTATGATGCCACAAGCTTGGGACTCATGTATTTGGGGAGTTTCTCCCATTCTTCTCTGCAGATCCTCTCAAGCTCTGTACGGTTGGATTGGGAGCGTCTCACTGCACAGCTATTTTCAGGTCTCTCTAGAGGTGTTAGATTAGGTTCAACCCTCTTACCAATAATAAAAAATATTAAGCTTGCATTCTTGCCACTTACTTTAGTATTTTATTTATTTAACCTCTATAGATGGGAAAACTTGTTTTTTATGAAGTTGTTTTTATGACAGAATGTTACACTTCTCAAAAGGCACAGAATTTGTGGAACGACCCAACTATTAGATTGCGGTCTTGATTGGTTACAACCTTATTGTCAGAGTGTTTATCTCTTACACTGTGATCAGTGGTGGTTCAATCCACCAATTTCCAGGTCCCCTCTTCATCTATGTCAGACAAAAACATGAATTTCCTTCAACTTATTACACTGTACACTTAATGAAACAATACAGGCACAATCAAGCATGTGTGATTATTAATGACAATGTATTGCTTTGGGTTTACTCAAATTGGTTAACCTCTTGCTAAGAGCATCACTCTTAGTCTGTATCTGGTCTCTGTTATCTGAAAAGGGGCTTGATACATATAGCTACTAGTTAAAATGGTCATTCTTACTACTATTGTAAGTGGCAGGCGTTTAGAAAAGCAAACTGCAATTGGTACATCCATTTTTGGTCTTTTAAATTAATGATACTGTATATACGAATTGATTCTTATAGACCTTATAAATGCCTTGTAAGATTAGTTACACTGCCGTACCAAACCCGAACCCAAAATATAAGCTTTCTTTATTCCATTATTTGTAAACAAACACTGTATAGTCTCAACATGGTTAAAACAATCATTTTGGGCCTCCCACTGCATTGCAGTGTTGCGGCATCACTAGAGCTGGAGTTTGATCCCAGGGTGTGTCACAACCGGCTGCTACCGGGGTTCCCATAGGGTGGCGCACAATTGGCCCAGCATCGTCCGGGTTAGGGGAGGGTTTGGCCCGGGGTGGGGGTTTACTTGGCTCATTGCTCTCTAGCGACTCCTTGTGGCAGGCCTTGCGCCTGCAGGCTGACTTTGATCGTCAGTTGAACGGTGTATCCCCTTACACATTGGTGCAGCTGGCTTCCTGGTTAAGCGAGCGGGTGTTAAGAAGCACAGTTTGGGGGGTCATGTTTCAGAGGACGCATCTCCCGAACCCTTTGGGAAGAAAAAGGGGGGTAAAAATGTCAAAAATAAGTAGAATGTTTGATCTCATGGATGGTCAGTCCTTGCATCCATAGCTCTCTCTCTATGAATTTGAGAGTAGCTATATTTCCCATCTGTCAGCAGGGTTGGCAGGGTGCCATCTTTGTTGTTGGAGATAAATAAAACAGACCTCTGGACAGTCTGCTAAAAAAAGGACAGAATATCTTGGTTGTGGTTTGCAAGTTTCTTAATTTCCTGCTGTCTCATGTAAGTGTGTATGTGTATTCTGTGTTATTATTTAGTTAGTTAGTAAATAAATGATTAAATCAATTTGTGTAGTACTGAATAATCAGAAAGGCTGGGGTTCTTGCTGATCCAACGATTATGCAACGTTTAGAATGAGACTGATATGAGGTAATGATTAATAAGTGACTGTTGTCGATATATAACCTATATTTATATATGTTTAGAATTTAATTTGAGAGATGGTAAGTCATTAAACAACTTCTTCTGTGGTGCCCCAAATACATAAGGAGTTGTTACATGATTAATTTAATTGAGTAACAATTAAACATAGTTAGTTGATTCGATAAATGACAGACATTAATGATAGTCACGTCACAACATATTACATTGACATTTTAGTCATGTAACAGATGCTCTTATCCAGAGCGACTTACAGTTACTGCATTAATCTTAAGATAGCTAGGAGGGACAACCACATCACAGGCACAGTAAGTACATTTTTCTTCAAAATAGCTATCAGCAAAGTCAGAGCTAGTAAGAAAAAAAGTTTTGCGTGCGAGTGTTAGTTCACAAAGTGCATTCTTTTTTTCAGGTGAGAGAGGGAGGGAGAAAAGAGACTACTTAGGAGAAATGAGTAGCCCTGTGGCACCAGCGCGACGACCAGATGCTCTTGGAATATGAAAGAAAACGTAATCAGATGAAGAGAGAGCAGCTGGAGTTGCTGTGTTCTTGTTCTCTGGGGCCAAAAAAAATCAAGGGAATGAAGGGCAGCATAGGCTGAGATGAATTCAGCGTTCTTGACCGCAGATCAGCAGTTCCAAATGCTGCCAGAGAACCGGAATTCTCACAACACTAAATTAGAATGGTTGCAGCCAAGTGGTGGGGAGCGTCTGTAAAGCCTACAGGGAAACAACAACAGTCACAAATTGCCCAATCACTTAATCCTGGTTTATGTGTCAATAACCATTTGCAAGTTAATAGCAGTTCACATACGAAGTAGGCTACTGCGAAGACAGATAGTACTTAAAGTAGATGGCCCTAGCTAGCGAAAAGACAGTACTAGACAACAACAGATGAAGACAAAAAATGATACTTATCACTCCTGGAGATATCAGGTGTCCTCTAGCTGTAGAATGAAGCACTGTATGTCTGGGAAAGAGGTGTAAATGTCTGGGAATGTCTAAGGAGAGATACATTTACAATGGAGCTTTTCAAATAGAGACAAAAACAAGCTAACAGATAAGAAACACATTTTCCCAATGAAGCATTCAACTATTCTGAGAAGCAATTTGAAGGAATGTGCGAGAAGCATCTGGGGAGGTAGCCTACAAGTTTTTATCTCGGTGGGAGAATAATGCCAATCTCTTTCCAGCCATCTGTCTACTCTTCCCTCTGTCTATTATGTTCTCTTGGGACGCTATATCAGATCATTTCTCTCCAGTTGAATGATAGGGCAAAATGTAGATTCCCGCCTAAATAGACATACCTAAACATAATTATTGTGCCATCAACAATAACTGGTAATGTTGCATCGTTTTAGAAAAGGTCTGGACCTCACCTTTCTGGTACAATTTTTTTAACTTCTTGGTGCCGGGGCAGTATATTCACGTCCGGATTAAATGCATGCCCAAATTCAACTGCCTGCTACTCATCCCCAGAAGATAAGATATGCATATTATTAGTAGATTTTGATAGAGAACACTCTGAAGTTTCTAAAACTGTTTGAATCATGTCTGTGAGTATAACATAATGTATGTAGCAGGCGAAACTCATTCAGATTTCTTTTTTTTTGAGGTCACTCTCTTTTCAATGAGTTTTCATTGGGAATTCAGATTTCTAAGGGACCTTCTTGCAGTTCCTACCATTTCCACTGGATGTCACCAGTCTTTAGAAATTGGTTGAGGTTTTTCCTTTGTGTAATGAAGAAGTAGCCCTGTTCAAAATGAGGGTCACTTCAAGTGTACTGTTAGATAGAGGCGCGTGACCAGAAAGGTAGCGTCAGTTTGTTTTCTTCCTGTATTGAACACAGATCATCCCATCTTCAATTGTATAGATTATTTACTTTACAAAATACCTACAGTTGTATTACAAAAGTAGTTTGAAATGTTTTGGCCAAATTTACAGGTCACTTTTGAGATATCTTGTAGTCACGTTGTGCAAGTTGGAACCAGTGTTTTTCTGGATCAAACGCGGCAAATAAATTGACATTTTGGATATATATCGACGGAATTAATCGAACAAAAGGACCATTTGTGATGTTTATGGGACATATTGGAGTGCCAACAGAAGAAGCTTGTCAAAGGTAAGGCATGATTTATATTTTTATTTCTGCGTTTTGTGTCACGCCTGCAGGGTTGAAATATGTTTTCTCTCTCTGTTTACTATGGTGCTATCCTCAGATAACAGCATCGTTTGCTTTCGCCGAAAAGCCTTTTTGAAATCTGACATGTTGGTTGTATTCACAACACGTGTAGCTTTAATTTGGTATCTTACATGTGTGATTTCATGAAAGTTTGATTTTTATAGTAATTTATTTGAATTTGACGCTCTGCAATTTCTCTGGCTTTTGGCCAGGTGGGACGCGTCCCACATATCCCAGAGAGTTAAACAAATTGCTGAGATGTAGTCACTTTTGAGGACACAAGCTCAAGTACAAATATTAGGAAAATATGAAATATCATACATAAAAATGTTTTACAATTCAACAATAGCGCTATGTAACAGCACGCGGGGGCTACAACAAACTTCTTCTGTTGCGACATCCCTCTAAGGCCCTTCTGCTAGCTTGATAGCCCTGGCACGCTAGCTGTATGAATAGCCGTGTCTCCAACCCACTGAGCTACTCACTGGACCCCTATGATCACTCGGCTACGCATGCCTCTCCCTAATGTCAATATGCCTTGTCCATTGCTGTTTTGGCTAGTGATTATTGCCTCATTGCCTGTAGACCCTCTAGCCCTGCTCAATACGCCTTAGCTAACTATTGAGTTCCACCTCCCACACATGCGGTGACCTCACCTGGGTAAAATTATGTTTCTAGAGACAATATTTCTCTCATCGTCACTCAATACAGAGTTTTACCTACACTGTATTCACATTCTACCATACCTTTGCCTGTACATTATGCCTTGAATCTATTTTACCGTGCCCAGAAACCTGCTTTTACTCTCTGTTCCGAACGTACTAGACAACCAGTTCTTATAGCCTTTAGCTGTACCCTATCCTACTCCTCCTCTGTTCCTCTGGTGATGTAGAGGTTAATCCAGACCCTGCAGTGCCAAGCTCCACTCACATTCCCCAGGCGATCTCATTTGCATGTTAACATTAGAAGTCATTAGAAGTTTGTTTTATTCACTGCTTTAGCACACTCTGCCAACCCGGATGTCCTAGCCGTGTCTGAATCCTGGCTTAGGAAGATCACCAAAAACCCTTAAATTTCCATCCCTAACTAAAACATTTTCCGCCAAGATAGAACTGCCAAAGGGGGCAGAGTTGCAATCTACTGCAGAGAGAGCCTGCAGAGTTCTTACTTACTATGCCGGTCTGTGCCCAAACAATTCGAGCTTCTATTTTTCAAAATCCACCGTGCCGCTTGCTATAGACCACCTTCTGCCCCCAGTTGTGCCCTGGACACCGTATGTGAATTGATTGCCCCCATCTATCTTCAGAGCTCGTGCTGTTAATGGGTCTGCGGTCAAACGACCTCCCCTCATGACTGTCAAACGCTCCCTAAAACACTTCAGCAAGCAGGCCTTTCTAATCGACCTGGCCCGGGTATCCTGGAAGGATATGGACCTCATTCCGTCAGTAGAGGATGCCTGGTTATTCTTTAAAAGTGCTTTCCTCACCATCTTAAATAAGCATGCCCCATTCCAAATTTTTTTTAACCAGGAACAGATATAGCCCTTGGTTCACTCCAGACCTGACTACCCTTTACCAGCACAAAAACATCCTGTGGCGTTCTGCATTAGCATCGAATAGCCCCATATGCAACTTTTCAGGGAAGTTAGGAACCAATATACACAGGAAGTTAGGAAAGCAAAGGCTAGCTTTTTCAAACAGAAATGTGCATCCTGTAGCACAAACTCCCAAAAGTTCTGGGACTCTGTAAAGTCCATGGAGAATAAGAGCACCTCATCCCAGCTGCCCACTGCACTGAGGCTAGGAAACACTCACAATTCCCTTTAAAGTTAACTAAGTTATTGGCCCGCCCCATGAGCACATACTGTCACGCCCTGACCATAGAGAGCCTTTTATTCTCTATGTTGGTTAGGTCGGGTGTGACTAGGGTGGGTTATCTAGGTTGTTGTATGTCTATGTTGGCCTGGTATGGTTCCCATTCAGAGGCAGCTGTTTATCGTTGTCTCTGATTGGGGATTATATTTAGGCAGCCATTTACCCACTTTTGTGGGATCTTGTTTTGAGTTAGTGCATGTAGCACCTCTTATGTTATGGTTTTGTTGTGTTTCCTTTTGTTTTTTTGTAAGTTTCACATAAATAAAGATGTGGAACTCAGAGCACGCTGCGCCTTGGTCCGTCTCTACACACAGCCGTGACACAGACATTGATCTGGCGTCATGGGACAGCCTTTTTCTGCTCTTCCGAATATAACCCCCACCTGGAGAATCATCTTCAGACCAGAGGGAGTTAAGGTTTGAGTAGATTGCTGAATCTTTTATCCATACCACGTGGTTAAACTCTGAGACTATCGATCCGACAGAATAAGAGCTACTCTTCGATACTAATTACTAGTCTGCAGCTAGAAATTATGTACCCGTGAATGCGAGGACCGACAACCGCCGAAACATCTATCTATAACAACACTGCTGAATGTTACTCTGAACTATCCATTCTAACCACGGCAGAGAGAGAGAGGGCGGACAAACTCTCCAACAGAAACAAACTATCCAACAGAGATCCTGACGACACACTGAGCGTATATATATATATATATATATATATATATATATATATATATATATATATTGATTGCAATTATTCCCGAATGAGTGAGCGTTCATGTGCAAAGGATTAGCATTTCAATTGTTATAATTATCAACTTTGTAGTGTCTTTTATCTTTCACGCCCTTCTCAGTCCCTTTGTCTACCAAGCCGCCATGCCGGTTTAGCCCACTAGGGCACATCCGCTATCATTTCCTTGTAACTATATCTACCGTTTGTTTGTTTATGCATTTCTGTGATTATTTAGTTAATAAATAAATGATTTAAGACAATTGATGTATGGATGATTCATAGTGAAGACTGGGTTCGTGCAGATAACCAACAATTTACGACGTTTGGAATGAGACTAACGTGAGGTAAAGAATAATTTGATAATTAGAAGACTAATGATCAGATATTAAAATATCTGAAAGTTATATTAGGAAAATTATAACTTTGTCATTTGAATATTTTCCTTGGTGCCCCGACTTCCAAGTTAATTACATTTTCATGATTAATTTAGTTTAACCACGTAATAATAATTACAGATCATTTATTTGATCAAAATAAGTCTTCAGTTTAATGATGGCAAAGACACGACAAGAGACAATACTGCGAGGCTGTATTCATCGACCAGGTCAAGGATTTCAACTCTTGTCAATCACCACATTCTTATCGGCAGACTCAATAGCCTTGGTTTCTCAAATGACTGCCTCGCTTGGTTCAACCACTACTTCTCAGACAGAGTTCAGTGTATCAAATCGGAGGGCCTGTTGTCCGGACCTCTGGCAGTCTCTATAGCGGTGCCACAGGGTTCAATTCTCGGGCCGACTCTTTTCTCTGTATATATCAATGATGTCGCTCTTGCTGCTGGTGATTCTCTGATCCACCTCTACGCAGACGACATCACTCTGTATACCTCTGGCCCTTCTTTGGACACTGTGTTAGCTAACCTCCAGAAGAGCTTCAATGCCATACAACTCTCCTTCCGTGGCCTCCAACTGCTCTTAAATGCAAGTAAAACTAAATGCATGCCCTTCAACCGATCGCTGCCCACATCTGCCCGCCCGTCCAGCATCACTACTCTGGACGGTTCTGACTTAGAATATGTGGACACCTACAAATACCTAGGTGTCTGATTAGACTGTAAACTCTCCATCCAGACTCATATTAAACATCTCCAATCCAAAATTAAATCTAGAATCGGCTTCCTATTTTGCAACAAAGCATCCTTCGCTCAAGCTGCCAAACATACCCTTGTAAAACTGACTATATTACCGATCCTTGACTTCGGTCGATAACATTTACAAAATAGCCTCCAACACTCTACTCAGCAAATTTGAAGCTCGAATTGTAGGCTACCTGGTTAAATAAAGGTTAAATAAATAAATAAAAACAATAGTGCTGCAATATGGCTTGAAATGACTGAAATGCTTTCTAAGTATAGTAACAATCAAATTATAAATGGCTTACTATAAGATTTCAGTTGTCTTATAACTGTAAAAATAAATATGATCATACTTAGTGACAGTACAAAATTGTCATTATTTCATATAAATGCCGACAGATCATTTTCTCCAAAATGTCCACTGAGCGGCACACAGATACCATTCAAATGTGAGCAGACTCGTTACAACTTCAGCTTAAAGCTGTGACCAAGAGAAAATTAGTTCAATTCTATTAAATGATTTTGTATTTTTTCTTGTTGAGAGCTCTAAATCCGGCTGAGAATATCACAGCGAGATTAAACTATTATTATTGCATTCGCTAGATTATCCCATTCAAGCACAGCTGTGAGTTTCACTGAAATTGTTCCTTTGTCTGGATAGGCCAGAAAATGTGACACGTCACTTCCTTTGCAAATGTAGGGTCTGAAACCTGACACTTAAAGTCAGCTCTGCTGGGAGAGTGGGAGCAGAGAGCAGAGACACACAAACAAACACACACACACACACTACATACGCTCACACAAACAAAACACACATGCATATTGACGCCACACACACACACACACACACACACACACACACACACACACACACACACACACACAGACACACTTTTACACACTTTCAGTCTTTTTTTTATTTAGCTAATTGTTCTTACTTTTTAACTCTGCATTGTTGGTTAAGGGCTTGTAAGTTAAGTCTACACCTGTTGTATTCGGTGCATGTGACATATACAATTTGATTTAAGAAATTAGGCTTTCTGGCACCATAAGACACAGGAACGTGCTTTGAACACCAAAATATGGGAATTAACATCTAAGAAGTTTTAACGCATGGTGCTTATGTTACCAAGTGTTGGTAAAACTTTGGTATAGAAGATTAAACAAAGATGTGTTCTAAGACCTCATCAGCTTTGATATTAGTGGGTTTATTAAAGGTCATAGTTCATAATTACCCAAATGAATACAGATCATTGTTAGTATATATTCATGGCATGTACAGCTCTCTCCCGCTCAGCCCAGTCAAAACTCTTCTCTGTCCTGGCATTACAATGGTGTAACCATTGCAGGGACTGTATCAAGACAGCTGTCCCTGCCAATTTTCACAAAATGTCTAAAACCCTACTTCTTCAGAGTGTATAAAAAATCCTACAAGCACTGACTTTGCTGATAACTACTTTATTGAGGGAAAATGTACTTTCTATGACTTTGATATGTGTTTGTCTCACCCAGCTATCTTAAGATGTTGTAAGTCGCTCTGGATAAGAGCGTCTGTGTCACGTTCTGACCTTTATTTCCTTTGTTTTGTATTTATTTAGTATGGTCAGGGCGTGAGTTGGGTGGGCAGTCTATGTTTGTTTTTCTATGTTTTGGGGTATTTCTATGTTTCGGCCTAGTATGGTTCTCAATCAGAGGCAGGTGTCATTAGTTGTCTCTGATTGAGAATCATACTTAGGTAGCCTGGGTTTCACTGTGTGTTTGTGGGTGATTGTTCCTGTCTCTGTGTTTGCCTGGGTCTCCAGTGGCAGCCCCCCGCACCAGGCTGTCTCTCCAGCTCATCCTTACAGAGGCTCCCGCCTGTCCAGCGCTGCCGGAGCCTTCCTCCTCTCCAGCGCTGTCGGAGTCTCCCGCCTCTCCAGCGCTGCCAGAGCCTTCCTCCTCTCCAGCGCTGTCGGAGTCTCCCGCGCAGCCGGAGTCTCCCGCCTGTTCGGCACTACCAGAGCTCCCGCCCCTCAGTCCAGAGGCGCCAGAGCTACTCAGTCCAGCGCTGCCAGAGCCTTCCTCTCCAGCGTTGCCGGAGCTTCCCGTCTGCCCAGCGCCATCTGAGCTTCCCGTCTGCCCAGCGCCATCTGAGCTACCCGTCTGCCCAGCGCCATCTGAGCTTCCCGTCTGCCCAGCGCCATCTGAGCTTCCCGTCTGCCCAGCGCCATCTGAGCTACCCGTCTGCCCAGCGCCATCTGAGCTACCCGTCTGCCCAGCGCCATCTGAGCTTCCCGTCTGCCCAGCGCCATCTGAGCTTCCCGTCTGCCCAGCGCCATCTGAGCTTCCCGTCTGCCCAGCGCCATCTGAGCTACCCGTCTGCCCAGCGCCGCCTGAGCCACCCGTCTGCCCAGTGCCGCCAGTCAGCCAGGGGCCGCCAGTGCCACCAGTCAGCCAGTGCCGCCAGTCAGCCAGGGGCCGCCAGTGCCGCCAGTCAGCCAGGGGCCGTCAGTGCCGCCAGTCAGCCAGGGGCCGCCAGTGCCGCCAGTCAGCCAGGGGCCGCAGTGCCGCCAGTCAGCCAGTGGCCGCCAGTGCCGCCAGTCAGCCAGGGGCCGCCAGTGCCGCCAGTCAGCCAGGGGCCGCCAGTGCCGCCAGTCAGCCAAGGGCCGCCAGAGCCCCTCAGCCCAGAGCCGCCAGAGCCCCTCAGCCCAGAGCCGCCAGAGCCCCTCAGCCCAGAGGCGCCTGTTACGTTCCCCAGTTTATGTGTTGTAGTTTGTGTATTTGCATGTGTTTATTTCAGGAAATGGCTTCCTGAAATCCCTCAAGCAGCTGATTGGTCGACTCCAGGGCTAATTGGAGAGCTGACCCCGCCCCCTCGTCAAGACACAGCTGTCTCCAGTTACACATTCATTCTGAAGCTATATAAAAGCCAGTGTTCTGTTCAAGAGAGAGAGATTTGCTGGGAGGTCATTGCAGAGCAATTGTTTGTGATAGAGAGATTTGCTGGGAGGTCATTGCAGAGCGATTGTTTGTGATAGAGATTTGCTAGAGAGATTTGCTGGGAGGTCATTGCAGAGATTTTGCTAGAGGTTGATTTTGATGGGAGTTCATTGCTGGGAAGTTGGTATGTTTTGTGAGTTTGTTGCTCAGATAGAGCTTATTTGATGTCCTTTGTTTCTTAGTTTGTTTGTGAAATTGTTTAATACCACATTCTGTCTGTTGTCATCCTTACTCGCACCTACAGTCCATACCTTTTTCGCTTCATGGAGAGTTTAGTTGTAGCAGGGTGTTGCGTTCCCTCTTCATAGAGGCGTGCGTAACATAATGGGGGCTCATCCGGGATTTGAACCCGGGACCTCTCGCACCCCAAGCGAGAATCATACCCCTAAATTGTTTAATATCCTGTTTCATTTGTTCCCAGGGGGGAAGGGGAAGGCACCTAGGGGGTGCTTAGGCAAGAGGCCCGCGGGCATACATATACCCGTAGTATATTCATTGTCTAGGCACAATAGGTAAGACCTGGGCGGACCACCCCCTGTATTTTGGTTAGGGCACCAGGTGGTGCTAAATTAGGTAAGTAGTGGGTAGGCAGGTAAGATAGAGGGGGGGGGGCTTTGAGATTTACTTTCTTTGCTTTGGTGCCATCCAGCCCCTTTTCCCCATATTACCGTGTAAAGGAATAAAGTCCTTGTAAACGGTACCACATTCTGTCTGTTGTCATTCTTACTCGCACCTACAGTCCATACCTTTTTCGCTTCACGGAGAGTTTAGTTGTAGCAGGGTGTTGCGTTCCCTCTTCATAGAGGCGTGCGTAACAGCGCCAGAGCCCCTCAGCCCAGAGGCGCCAGAGCCCCTCAGCCAAGAGCTTCCGCCCCTCTGTCCAGAGCTTCCGCCCCTCTGTCCAGAGCTTCCGCCCCTCTGTCCAGAGCTTCCGCCCCTCTGTCCCGAGCTTCCACCCCTCTGTCCCGAGCTGCCCCTCAGTCCAGTGGGGTCATTTAGAGGGGTCGCAGTGGTTAGGAGGCCACGGAAGCAGACAATAAGGCGGACTAAGACAATGGTGAAGTGGGGTCCGCGTCCCGCGCCAGAGCCGCCACCGCGGACAGACACCCACCCAGACCCTCCCCTATAGGTTAAGGTTTTGCGGCCGGAGTCCGCACCTTTGGGGGGGGGGGGGGGGGGTACTGTCACGTTCTGACCTTTATTTCCTTTGTTTTGTATTTATTTAGTATGGTCAGGGTGTGAGTTGGGTGGGCAGTGTGTTTGTTTTTCTATGTTTTGGGGTATTTCTATGTTTCGGCCTAGTATGGTTCTCAATCAGAGGCAGGTGTCATTAGTTGTCTCTGATTGAGAATCATACTTAGGTAGCCTGGGTTTCACTGTGTGTTTGTGGGTGATTGTTCCTGTCTCTGTGTTTGCACCAGATAGGGCTGTTTAGGTTTTTGCACATTTATTGTTTTGTTAGTTTATTCATGTATAGAGTCTATATTAAAGAAACATGAATAACCACCACGCTGCATTTTGGTCCGCCTCTCCTTCACCACAGGAAAACCCTTACAGTCTGCTAAATAACTAAAATGTTAAAATATGCCATTTCGCAGAAGCTTTATCCAAAGAGACTTACAACAGTGAGTGCGTGCATTGTTGTATTGGTGGCCCCAGCTGGAATCCAACCTACAGCCCTGGAGTTGCTAGCGTCATGCTCTTAACCAACTAAGCCACACAGAAACGGCATCCTACTTCACCCTGACAAGGATGTGGCCACTGTCACAGGCCCGGGGCTCCCTCCCTGGGGAGCTCATTTATGATGTAAATGAAATGTAGGCCTGCTGATAGGCCATCAGAAACACTGTGATGGATATGCTAGGCTCAGAGACTCATCCATCATCCATGATTCCTAGTTCAACATGCTGAGGAAAGCTGTCCCGCCACCACCACAGCTCATACACGCACACATGCACACACACGCGGATCAGCTTTACTCTGCTCTGTCCCCCCTATGATTGATGTTTGAGCTGATGCTCCACGATGATTATCTATTTTGATTATGTCATCCCATTGTTACAGTATGTGCACTGCAGTTCTATTTCAGATTAGATCATTGACTCAGGGCTTCCATTTTAATATAAAGTCATCACGGAAAACATTTGACGCTGCCTAAAGAGGAATTCATTCAAAGAGAGAAGAGCTCAGCACATGTGAGCCTGTGCCCTTGAGCACTATGAAAAGCAGAAGTTAAGTTATTAGATTTAAGTAGTCTTTAACTCTGCTCCATATTCCCCCTCACGTATTTTCATTTAGAAAAATGCTTAGTTATTTCGCTATTAGCATAGATATGTACCATTGTTTAAATGCAGATTGAAGTTATTCATTTTCCACAAAGCTAGCATATTTAAACAGACTGAACGGAAGGCTTTCTGCAATTACATTTATCTAGGAAAGGTCAGTTGCTTTGTACACTGAAAAGTCATTTTCACTCAGAAGATTCAGTGCGGCTGCAGCTGTAGAATTTGAACGCAGTCTTTTAGGTTTGTTTATAATAGCTTAAGTGGAGTTTTTTTCTCTCAAGCTACTACTGAGAACCATGAGTCATTTTCACCGGCTTTTATAGTGAGCCTTTAATAGGTGAATCAGAAATATGCAAATACGCACTTCTCTTGCTCTCTGCAATACCTTTCAAATGCAAATCACACTCTGACCACTGAAATCAAGGGAAGGCACATGTGTCAGATTGAGTTTATGCAGAATAAAGTCCTTTAAATATAGCAACATTCATGATTACTGGGTTTGTGGAAGTGGTATACTTTGCTGCCATTGACTTTCTGTCATTATTATCCGCACACAATGTCCTTGATTCGTTGGGACAAATTGTTGCTGGATTCAAACAACCAACTTATGCCATGGTAACAAACAGAGAGCAATAACAATGCCAAAATGATCCTTTTGTTATGTCTTAGATTAGCACACATTTTGGGTTGTAGAGACATGTTTTCCCAAAAGAAAATGTGCCAACCTGTAGAGAAAAGAAAAGGAAACAATCCCTTGTGTCTGGTATTACAGACTTCGAGAGAGAATGTGAGACAAGTCACATACAATATAGGTCACTGTTTAGGAGCCGACATGTTGTTTTCTATAAGAGGTACTTGTACTTGCTCAGGCATTTGGCCTTCTTATCCTCTGCCTTTGTTCTTGTTATTCTGTCTCTCTAATCATCAACAGTCCTCTGTTATCTTGAAAGCGCTCATATTTTTGTTCTTTCTTACATATGCTAATAATAATTCAGAAGATGGAATGAACGACCTTGAGGCAGGCGTTAGTACAGAAGGGAAAAGAGGAATCAAAACAACATTGTTTCTCTTGTTAACTCATTTTAATGAATTCCTATGAAAATGAGACTTTGAAAAAAGATCTAGTCATTAATTATTCTAATTTCCCATTGGCTTTAAAGCTGGGACCCGTAGTGGTGAAACTAACATATCCGTTAGCAATATTACAACAACAAAGACATTACTTCAAACAATGAACACAGTTTTTTTCCTCTGACATCTTTGCTGATCATTGCACGTGCAATAGAACAGCAGAGTATGTACTATAATCTTTATTTTTTTTACCATAATGCTCCTCTCCTACTTTCATAAACAAAACTAAAACAATAACAAGTGCGCCTGGGCCGATCAGTTGCACTGTTTTACCTAAAGCAGATTCCAGGTTTAAGAGTGTTGTAAATCAATAATGTAGCAGACAAGGCGTAATCTACTTGAACAGTCATGATGGAGAGGTATAATTACAGGATGGAGAGGTATAATTACAGTTGTTGTAGTTGGAATCACTAAACAGAGAGTAGTACAGGACTACTTTGAGCTCTAATCAAAGTTCACTATGTTATTTTGATTTTGTAAGGTGGAATCAGGTCAGAGGTGTTTCCCATATACTGTACACATCATACACAGCATCTCAGGACCAGGGCAGTTGTCCAGCCTCTAGCAGCAGCCCAGTATTTATGACATGTACAGTAGATTTCCTGACAGCGCTTAAATGGTGATTTTCCCCACACCGATTTGTGGCATAACTCTATTTTCCAACAGTCAATTACGGTCTGTCACCTTCCACGGAACAGCTCTGCTGTGTATGTGAAAATTACCCCCCCCCCCCCACACACACACACACACACACACACACACACACACACACACACACACACACACACACACACACACACACACACACACACACACACACACACACACTAGATTTAAATTGATGCTACAATACACTTTATTTAACATTTACTATGCAGCTTACCAATTTCCTACCTCAGCTCCCCTCCCTACCACACTTTTCACAGCGCTGCTTCGCTCAGCCAATTATTCCTGACTGAGCTTCCAGCCAGGCGTCTGGGAGTGGGTCAGGAAAGTGTTTAACACATGTAAAGCAGGCTTGTCACCCAGTTTGTGTGTGTGTGTGTGTGTGTGTGTGTGTGTGTGTGTGTGTGTGTGTGTGTGTGTGTGTGTGTGTGTGTGTGTGTGTGTGTGTGTGTGTGTGTGTGTGTGTGTGTGTGTGTGTGTGTGTGTGTGTGTGTGTGTGTGTGTGTTTGTGTGTGTGTGTGTGTGTGTGTGTGTGTGTGTGTGTGTGTGTGTGTGTGTGTGTGTGTGTGCATGCGCATAGGTTGATGTGATGAGGGCTGTCTTTACTCTCAGAGCCTACATTTAGCATTTCACATTTCAATCATTTAGCAGGCACTTTTATCCAGAGCAACTTACAGTAGTGAGTCCGCCGTGGGAATCGAACCCACCACCCCTAACATATGGAATTGTTTTAGATCACTTAGCTATTTTATTTTGAAATTTAGGACCCTTGTAGGTATCCCAAAAATATAGAAAAAAGATGTTTGATAAAATATTGAATGTGGACTACTATAGCCCATTCTTAGATGGCAAAACTTACAGTAAAAAGATAATTCAGAAGGAATAAGGTTTTGAAGTGTCTTTCCTATATCTAGGAGATATATGAAAGCTCAGGAAATATATATTTTTGGTCACATATTTACTCCCTTTTTCCATACTTCCAATAATTTTTTAAAACCGATACAGACCTTTTAGTTTGTCTGCCAAACCTTCGGACGTTACAGGTGTTTTGGCATACGACAGATTTTCTTGATGTCTCCTGGTCTGACAAACAGCGCTGTAGCTCTGCCACTTTCCACCGCAGATGCGAAAGGCAGTCATAGGTGGATGCGGTGGATTAAGACAGCCCATACAAAAAACAGATATCTCTAGTTTAAACAGAAGGATTTTGATGCACATTTTTTATTTTGTATTATTATTTGTATTATGTTAATTCGATAGGTGCATCAATCGTCTCTTAAGGATAGGATAGCACAGTGTTTCCCATGATGGTGGCACAGTGTGAAACGCAGTGTGTGTGTGTGTGTGTGTGTGTGTACAGAAGTGCAGTGTCAAACAGAGAGAAATAGAAAACAGCTGCTGCACCATTCGGCCTCACGGACCTCACATCTTTGGCATGGCAACCACTTCTCTCCAACACTTTGTTACAGGTTTATAACATAACACATTTCATTGTCTTGTTGTTATTTTTCGTTAAAGTGTCTCGCTGACTGATTTTGTTGGTTCAGTGATGCTTAATTGCTTAGGTTAGGGTGATACACTAATAATTGTAGACCCTATTTGAACCCAAACCTTCCTTTCCATGCCACCTCGGTCTGTATAGTAAGTTATAGAGAAGGTTATTAGTATAGACCATAGTTTAACCCAAACCTTGCTCTCTACGTTATCCCACCTCTGTCTACTAGCCAGGCCTTGCCAGAGAGAGGCTTACAAAGTGCAATACTGAGTCGTAGAGCCTCTATTCCAGGCAGCAATCCACTCAAATCTACGCAGCCCTCGTGTGGCACTTTCTGTATTTTGAAAGTTTTATATATCTTGTATTTTGAAAGTTGATATATCTTGTATTTTGAAAGTTATATAACTTGAAAACTTGATTGCTGACATGAAAAACATTTCTAGGACTGTATCAACAGTGAAACAAATACCAAAAGATTTTCCTTTAAGTTAATACGATTACCCTCCGCTTTTTCTCTTCCCTGGCAGGATTAGTGTGTTGGACAGCTGAGTAGAGGGAAACATATTTCAGCCCTGCTGATTGAGGAGATTAGCACATCTAATCTGATCAAAAGTTACTCCCACCCCGTCCCCCTGTCCCTCACCCCTGTGGCTAGGACGTGGACACGCAAGCAGGGTGTAATAATTGCATACTGGCGGCAGAGAAGTCAGACGCAGGAGAGAAAAAACTGTGTTTCCAACGACGCAGTTTAATAATAAAAACTCACTGGAAAACAGAACAATCAATAAATGGGTACATAACCCGACGCACACCAGACATAACATGCACAAGCACTTATAATAAACAATACCGGACAAGGACATGGGGGGAAGAGAGGGTTAAATACACAACATGCATATGATGGAATTGAAACCAGGTGTGTGGGAAGACAAGACAAAACAAATGGAAAATGAAAAGTGGATTTGCGATGGCTAGAAGACCGGTGACGTCGACCGCTGAACGTTGCCCGAACAAGGAGAGGGACCGACTTCTGAGGAAATCGTGACACAGGGTGCATGGGGGTCAAGGCCCTGATACTAGGGACATAACATCCTGTCAAATCTGTTGGAGTTGTATTTCACAGTATTGTAAGGCTCTTGTGGTAATGGCAAAATGTAAAAATAAAAACAAAACATTATCACGCACACACGACCGCACGCAAGCACACACACACAGTTTTGTATTGCGATCCTCATGGGGACCAAAGAATTGATTCCCATCCAAAATCCTATTTTCCCTAACCCCTAACCCTAACCTTAACCCTGAGCCTAACCTTAAACCCCAAATCCCTAACCTTAACCCTAAAACTATACCTAACCTAACCGTAACCTTAATTGTATCCCTAACCCTAAACCCGTTGTAACCCCTTAGCCTAAAATAGCATTTTTTCCCACTCCGAATGTTTTACTATCCTTGTGAGGACTTCTGGTACTAACAACGATAGTTAAACAAACACACACACACACACACACACACACACACACACACACACACACACACACACACACACACACACACACACACACACACACACACACACACACACACACACACACACACACACACACACACACACACACACACACACACACACACTGGCCCTGTCCTTGCTCCCACTCCTGTATATTGGCAGTGAGTTTGGTCCCTGGTCCCCTCCTCTCCTCTCTCCCCTTGCCCTCCCATGCAGTGAAGCGTGGCCATGCTCGTTACTCACTTGGCTTGTGGCTGAGACTAGAGCAGAGCAGAAGCGGAGTTATAGACAAAGCTTTACACACACGCTTGCATCTGCAGTCCACTGGGTCCGGCCATAACATTTACCGTTTAATAATCAACAGCCCACAGGGAGCCCCGGCTTATTCAAACTCCAAACGGCTTTCTGCTGATTGCACACATTCTGGCCTGGCAAGAAAGAGGAGAGAGGAGCGAGAGCCAGCTTGAGTTAGTTTAGTCAGCTGTGGCACCTCTAGCCCCAGTTTGAGGGGCGTAGGGTATATGGACACAGTGTGTGTGTGTGTGCGTGCACGCATGCTTTGGGACAGGGGATTGGCTTCCTGGATTGGCTGTGGTTGTTATGCTTTTGTGCCAGAGTCTCAGATGTACCAATGATGTCACCATTTGGCATTATACTCTGAAAGAGAGGAGATGATGCTCTGTACTTTATGTTGTTGTATCCAATCATTAGCCCTGGGGGTTGAATTTTAGAAACTACCTCACCCACACACAATATCCACTTCAGTGTCAGTGAAGAATACAACCCATTATGCAGAAGTCATGTAATTGTGGCGAGGCTCTGAGAATAAGAGAGGAGTGTGGAGAGGGGAAATGATTGTGTTCTTAACTTGAAAGCTGTGAGATATTTTTCTCAAACATACAAAGCTTGATTGAAGTTCCACTTAGACACTGAATCACTTCCTACAACATGACAGGTGTAATTTATGAGTTCAGGAAGATATACCTGAATGTTCCTAATGAAGCCTACATGTATATTTAATAATGAGAGTGAGATAGATCAATGAGACCAATAAATAAACATAAACAGTCATTACATTTGATGGCCAACACCTCTCATTGAGAAATAGATATCAACCTGTCTCTACATTTCAGTGCATCCTAAATGGCACCTGGTTCCATTCTGTATATAGTGCACTACTTTTGTCCTGGTCAAAAGTAGTGCACTATATAGGAAATAGGGTGCCATTTGAGTCACAGATACACAGTAATAATGCTGTAAAGATTTATCCTCAGAGCTAATCTCTCATCCTGGTATCTGGCATCAGCCATCCCAGGGTGCAGGGAGGGATGTCTGTTTAGCCAATACCATTGACTGATCAGGTTCATTTGCCTTATTCAATTATTCATTTTGGAAAGCCACAGTATTGTGTGACCCAGGGAGCTTGAATGTCTCTTTTTCCCACAGTTACCGCTCTGTTTCTTTCACTCTCTCATTGATCTCCTATCCTTTCCACTCTTTTTTTCAGAGTGTTGCTCTAGGCAACCCATTCCTCGCAGGACAAGGATATGATGGAGAAGAGAAAGGTTGAGAGGCAATGGAGGGGGAAGACGAGAATGACAGATCTTTTGCTAAACAGAACATAATAATGGAGAATGAAGCGCCTGTCAGAGAGGACGGTCTTTCTCCTTCTTTACAGATGAGGATATGTTATCACAGGGCTTCTGTCTTCATATCACAGGCAGGAAAGATGGTTGAGTCAGACAGAAAGTTAAGGGATGCCATGCTCTCATTCTTCACCAGGGGGCGTTGTGCTGAATACTCACATTGGACAGTGGAAAAGTACCATCATCACCTCTCCATTTCTCTCTCTCTCTTCATTTCTCTCTGTTTCTCTTTTCTTTATCTTTCTCTCTCTCTCTCCACCTTCCTCTGTTAAAATAACTTATCTTAATAGCTGGTCTCTACTTTACTCTGCTCTGGCTTGGGTTAGCTTGTCAGCGGAGAGATGATCAATTTGCACGCTAGAACAGGTAATTAGGCCCTTTCACTTCTGGGGCATGAGACAAGCTGTTATCTCCCAGCACCTGAGCACCCTCCACACACCCCCATCACCCTTCACCCTCCCCTAGCTCCCCTCATCTCCCCCTGGTAATACCCAGGGCCGTCAAGCTGCATGTCACCAAATTAGGCTCATTCCTCCCACCGAGACACTTTATAAAGGTCTATGCCTTCAGTTATAGCTACAGTTATATTCACCACTACCGTTACAGTACATCCTCTTACAAGCTTTCAACCTCTCATGTTCCCCATTATAGCACTATTTGTTGTTCAGACCTCTGACATAATGCCGTGCTAATTCCAAAGGCTGGTATGGTAAATAACACTTACAAACAGCAGATACAGAAAAATGTACTCTGCCATTTCTTTCCTCTTAAGTAATTCACCTAACTAATTGTATTTGAAGGGGTCTAAGAGAGAACGGCCTAGGCTTATCTTCTCATGTATATGAGAATGTATATAGTGTATATAGTGTATCACTATATACACTATATACATTCTCATATACATGAGAAGATAAGCCTAGGCCGTTCTCTCTTAGACCCCTTCAAATACAATTAGTTAGGTGAATTACTTAAGAGGAAAGAAATGGCAGAGTACATTTTTCTGTATCTGCTGTTTGTAAGTGTTATTTACCATACCAGCCTTTGGAATTAGCACTGCATTATGTCAGAGGTCTGAACAACAAATTCCCCAAGACAAGCACACTCTCTACAGCATCAAGCTATCAATTGTATTTATTTATTTGCTTGCATTCCTCGGCCCATTTTCTCATTATGATGGAGAGAGGCTCTATAACCTGTGTTTAAGGAGCATTAGGTATTGCCAGCATCACATACACACCTTCATTAGTATTCTAGTGTGGGGCCAAACTCTGTTAACAGAGCACAATGATTAAAGAACATGTTTTTGTTTTTCACAACCAAATCTCTGTTTTTTTTATGTAAATAGCATGTTATTGAAGGGTACAATTTGTGAATTCACTTGTTTTTTTAAACTCACACCCTGATTCTGTTTTGTAGCATGGGGCATGTCATGCCAAATAGTGTCCCCCGGCCAAACAGTGTCCCGCTCTGCGTCACAATGGGATTCGATGACGGCTGTTGCTTTAGGGCTGTTGCTAGAACTTGCAACATTCTGACCAGATTACCTAACAAATACATGGTAAAGAAAGTGTTCTCTTCCAGTCGTTTGGACATCAGAAGCATCAGGTAGTCAACAGATGGTCACCGTCAAAAACACCATCCTTGGAGAGCAATTCTTAGGTAATAATTTTGCGTGGACTGAGCGAGCGTGTACGCGATGAAATAGAACTAGAACTACCTGCATCCTCCTTGCTTCGTGACCACTACGAGGTGAAATAGAACTAGAACTACCTGCATCCTCCTTGCTTCGTGACCGCTACGAGGTAAAATAGAACTAGAACTACCTGCATCCTCCTTGCTTCGTGACCGCTACGAGGTGAACTAGAACTAGAACTACCTGCATCCTCCTTGCTTCATGACCGCTATGAGGTAAAATAGAACTAGAACTACCTGCATCCTCCTTGCTTCGTGACCGCTACGAGGTAAAATAGAACTAGAACTACCTGCATCCTCCTTGCTTTGTGATCACTACGAGGTAAAATAGAACTAGAACTACCTGCATCCTCTTTGCTTCGTGACCGCTACGAGGTAAAATAGAACTAGAACTACCTGCATCCTCCTTGCTTCGTGACCGCTACGAGGTAAAATAGAACTAGAACTACCTGCATCCTCCTTGCTTCGTGACCGCTACGAGGTAAAATAGAACTAGATCTACCTGCATCCTCCTTGCTTCGTGACCGCTACGAGGTGAAATAGAACTAGAACTACCTGCATCCTCCTTGCTTCGTGACCGCTACGAGGTAAAATAGAACTAGAACTACCTGCATCCTCCTTGCTTCGTGACCGCTACGAGGTAAAATAGAACTAGAACTACCTGCATCCTCCTTGCTTCGTGACCGCTACGAGGTAAAATAGAGCCAAGCAACCAATATAGCAGCGGACACTTTGGTGGGGGTCTCAAGATCATTCATCAGTGATTTAAAAATACCAATCGGGACAAGTTCTTCCAGTTTAAAAGTATTTTGTAAGGTGTTCCAAAACGATGGCGCAGAGTACATAAAATCCCTTTTACCAAATTCAGTACGGACATTTGGAACAGTTAGCAGGATAAAGTCCAGAGAACGAAGAGAGTACCCACCACATTTCTGAACAATAAAAATGCCCAAATAAAAAGTTAGTAAACCCAAATGGCTTTGTAACTAGAGTTAGTGACTAGAGAAGGCCAGCCAACCTTGGTATACAAAGTGCGGTGGTGCGTAAGGATTTTGCAGTTTAAAATAAATCTCAAAGTGCCATGGTAAAGGGTGTCAATTGATCTCAAACACTAAGCGGAAGCATTCATATATAAAATATCCCCATAGTCTAGTAAAGGCATAAATGTAGCTGATACTAGCCTCCTTCTGGCTTCAAAAGAAAAACAGGCCTTATTCCTAAAATAAAATCCCAATTTCAGCTTCAGTTTTTTTGTAAATTGTTGAATATGCTATTTAAAAGAGAGGCTGTCATCAATTAAAATTCCAAGATATTTATATGAGGTTACAACCTCAATCTCCTTGCCTTGACAGGTAGTAATAGGTGAAAGGTTCAGAGGTCTGTTTATTGCTTTAGAAAACACCATTAGTTTAGTTTTGTCAGTATTGAGGATAAGCTTCAATTGACACAAGGTATGTTGAACAGTATAAAAAGCAGTTTGCAAGTTCTGGAAAGCTTTTGTAAGAGACGAGACACAACAGTAAATAACAGTATCATCAGCACACCATTAAAGACAGACAATTTTACAGACATAAGCCCACCAAATTGAGTGCACTGAGTTCTCTCAGATAGATAGTTAGCAAACCATGCAACTGCATGCACTGAAAGACCTACACTCGACAATCTCTGCCTTAGTATAGCATGATCAAATGTATCAAAAGCCTTAGAGAGATCAATAAATAGTGAGACAATGCTGTTTTTTGTCAAGGGCTTCAGTGATATAATTTAAAACCTTCATGGCTGCTGTAATTGTGCTATGCTTCTTCCTGAAGCCCGATTGGAACATTGATAACTTTTTTAGCTGTTCACTCACAAGGGTTTCAAGTATTTTCACCAGGGGTGACAGCTCTGAGATTGGCCTATAATTATTTAAAATAGTTGGATCTCCCCTTTTTAAAAGTGGTTGGACAAATGCTGATTTCCAGATTTTCAGAATTTCATTACATTCCAGGGTTAGATTGAACAGATATGTAAGTGGCTCAGCTATGAAATCAGCTGCCAGATTTAAAAAGCAGGGATCCAAAAGATCAGGACCTGCAGGCTTTCTCTGATCTAAGGATTTCAGGGCTTTATGTACCACCTGCACTGAGAATGGCAAAAAGCTAAAAGTTTGACCAGCTCTCACTGGTTCATCCACACAGGGTTGTGCAGAGACAGAGGACACTGAATCAAACAGCCTACCAGATGATACAAAGTGCTCATTGAAACAATTCAGTATTTCAGTTTTGTCATATACAGCAAAAGTGTTCTTCAAAACACATGATGGTAATTCATTAACATTACTGTTACCAGACATAGACTTAATAACCTTCCAAAACTTTCTAGGGTCATTCAGGTTATCAGTGGAAACAGACATAAAATGTTCACACTTGGCCTTCCTGAGAAGAAAAGAACACTTGTGTCGTAACTGCGTTTATTATTTTGTTCCAATGTTCAGTTGTGTTTTTGAATAAATCAATATGGACACTTACCACGCTGCGTTTTTGTCCAATCCTTACTCCTCCTCAGACGAAGAGGAGGAAATCCGTTACAACCACACCCCCTTAATTACCTCAGACTGCCTAGCTAGCTAGCTAGCAAGCTACTGTACCTGTTATTGCAGTTGTCTGTTTGTATGTAGCTTGCACTACAATGGTATCCCTTGAGGAGAATTTATTTGATTTTTTCCAACCAGGCGACGTACTATGAGGACACCACGGATCTCAACAAGAGGCACAACATTCACCCTGAAAAAACATGAACACATTTTTTTTATTTATTTTATTTCACCTTTATTTAACCAGGTAGGCTAGTTGAGAACAAGTTCTCATTTGCAACTGCGACCTGGCCAAGATAAAGCATAGCAGTGTGAGCAGACAACACAGAGTTACACATGGAGTAAACAATTAACAAGTCAATAACACAGTAGAAAACAAAGGGGGAGTCTATATACAATGTGTGCAAAAGGCATGAGGAGGTAGGCGAATAATTACAATTTTGCAGATTAACACTGGAGTGATAAATGATCAGATGGTCATGTACAGGTAGAGATATTGGTGTGCAAAAGAGCAGAAAAGTAAATAAATAAAAACAGTATGGGGATGAGGTAGGTGAAAATGGGTGGGCTATTTACCAATAGACTATGTACAGCTGCAGCGATCGGTTAGCTGCTCAGATAGCTGATGTTTGAAGTTGGTGAGGGAGGTAAAAGTCTCCAACTTCAGCGATTTTTGCAAGTCGTTCCAGTCACAGGCAGCAGAGTACTGGAACGAAAGGCGGCCAAATGAGGTGTTGGCTTTAGGGATGATCAGTGAGATACACCTGCTGGAGCGCGTGCTACGGATGGGTGTTGCCATCGTGACCAGTGAGCTGAGATAAGGCGGAGCTTTACCTAGCATGGCCTTGTAGATGACCTGGAGCCAGTGGGTCTGGCGACGAACATGTAGCGAGGGCCAGCCGACTAGAGCATACAAGTCGCAGTGGTGGGTGGTATAAGGTGCTTTAGTGACAAAACGGATGGCACTGTGATAGACTGCATCCAGTTTGCTGAGTAGAGTGTTGGAAGCAATTTTGTAGATGACATCGCCGAAGTCGAGGATCGGTAGGATAGTCAGTTTTACTAGGGTAAGCTTGGCGGCGTGAGTGAAGGAGGCTTTGTTGCAGAATAGAAAGCCGACTCTTGATTTGATTTTCGATTGGAGATGTTTGATATGAGTCTGGAAGGAGAGTTTGCAGTCTAGCCAGACACCTAGGTACTTATAGATGTCAGCATATTCTAGGTCGGAACCATCCAGGGTGGTGATGCTAGTCGGGCATGCGGGTGCAGGCAGCGATCGGTTGAAAAGCATGCATTTGGTTTTACTAGCGTTTAAGAGCAGTTGGAGGCCACGGAAGGAGTGTTGTATGGCATTGAAGCTTGTTTGGAGGTTAGATAGCACAGTGTCCAATGACGGGCCGAAAGTATATAGAATGGTGTCGTCTGCGTAGAGGTGGATCAGGGAATCGCCCGCAGCAAGAGCAACATCATTGATGTATACAGAGAAAAGAGTCGGCCCGAGAATTGAACCCTGTGGCACCCCCATAGAGACTGCCAGAGGACCGGACAGCATGCCCTCCGATTTGACACACTGAACTCTGTCTGCAAAGTAATTGGTGAACCAGGCAAGGCAGTCATCCGAAAAACCGAGGCTACTGAGTCTGCCGATAAGAATATGGTGATTGACAGAGTCGAAAGCCTTGGCAAGGTCGATGAAGACGGCTGCACAGTACTGTCTTTTATTGATGGCGGTTATGATATCGTTTAGTACCTTGAGTGTGGCTGAGGTGCACCCGTGACCGGCTCGGAAATCAGATTGCACAGCGGAGAAGGTACAGTGGGATTCGAGATGGTCAGTGACCTGTTTGTTGACTTGGCTTTCGAAGACCTTAGATAGGCAGGGCAGGATGGATATAGGTCTGTAACAGTTTGGGTCCAGGGTGTCTCCCCCTTTGAAGAGGGGGATGACTGCGGCAGCTTTCCAATCCTTGGGGATCTCAGACGATATGAAAGAGAGGTTGAACAGGCTGGTAATAGGGGTGGCGACAATGGTGGCGGATAGTTTCAGAAATAGAGGGTCCAGATTGTCAAGCCCAGCTGATTTGTACGGGTCCAGGTTTTGCAGCTCTTTCAGAACATCTGCTATCTGGATTTGGGTAAAGGAGAACCTGGAGAGGCTTGGGTGAGGAGCAGCGGGTGGGCGGGGCTGTTGGCCGAGGTTGAAGTAGCCAGGCGGAAGGCATGGCCAGCCGTTGAGAAATGCTTATTGAAGTTTTCGATAATCATGGATTTATCGGTGGTGACCGTGTTACCTAGCCTCAGTGCAGTGGGCAGCTGGGAGGAGGTGCTCTTGTTCTCCATGGACTTCACAGTGTCCCAGAACTTTTTGGAGTTGGAGCTACAGGATGCAAACTTCTGCCTGAAGAAGCTGGCCTTAGCTTTCCTGACTGACTGCGTGTATTGGTTCCGGACTTCCCTGAACAGTTGCATATACATCCTTCTAGAAATGACAAAGATCTCAGTGTAGTGATGCAGGTCTTTAGATGTTGTACACATGAAATTGTGTCATTATGAACTTTATCCACAACGTTAAATTCCCTTTGGTGCGACTCAAGCCGTTTCCCCTATCCAGCTGTTCCATTCTTCATGTAGTGTCATGCACGTGATTGAGGACCCAAAAGCGGTTTAACAAAAACAGAGTTCTTTAATGTCGAAACACAGGTAAGACATAGAACCTCTTCAAATGGATATGATGGCAAAATAAACAACCCGCAGAGAGGGCGACAAATGAAACATAAAGTCCTTCTGAATATCACAGAAGAGTTCCCCTTCTAGCAGCAGAGGAGAATAGCTGGGTTAGAGTCCTCTTCTAGCAGCAGAGGGGATTAGCTGGGTTGTAGAGGACAGAGGTACCTGATCACACGTAGCCTCAGATGAACAGGCAGATTCCGACAGGACAGGACAAGGTTGAAGCAAACAAGACGATAGTTTGGTTCTGGCATGAGAAACTCAAACGAGAATCTGACAAAGACAGAAGCAGGAACAGAGAGAGAAATAGAGACCCAATCAGAGGGAAAAAGGGAACAGGTGGGAAAAGGGTGAACGAGGTAGTTAGAGAAGACAAGGAACAGCTGGGGGAAGGAGGGGAAGAGAAGGCAACCCAATACGACCAGCAGAGGGAGACAGGGTGAAGAGAAAGAACAGGAACAAGACACAACATGACAATACATGACAGTACCCCCCCACTCACCGAGCGCCTCCTGGCGCACTCGAGGAGGAAACCTGGCGGCAACGGAGGAAATCATCGATCAGCGAACGGTCCAGCACGTCCCGAGAGGGAACCCAACTCCTTTCCTCAGGACCGTACCCCTCCCAATCCACTAGGTACTGATGACCACGGCCCCGAGGACGCATGTCCAAAATCTTACGGACCCTGTAGATAGGTGCGCCCTCGACAAGGATGGGGGGGGGGGGGGGGAAGACGAGCGGGGGCGCGAAGAACGGGCTTAACACAGGAGACATGGAAGACCGGGTGGACGCGACGAAGATATTGCGGAAGAAGAAGTCGCACTGCGACAGGATTAATGATCTGAGAAATACGGAACGGACCAATGAACCGCGGAGTCAAATTGCGAGAAGCTGTCTTAAGGGGAAGGTTCTGAGTGGAGAGCCAAACTCTCTGACCGCAACAATATCTAGGACTCTTAGTTCTACGCTTATTAGCGGCTCTCACAGTCTGCGCCCTATAACGGCAAAGTGCAGACCTGACCCTCTTCCAGGTGCGCTCGCAACGTTGGACAAAAGCCTGAGCGGAGGGGACGCTGGACTCGGCGAACTGAGACGAGAACAGCGGAGGCTGGTACCCGAGGCTACTCTGAAAAGGAGATAGCCCGGTCGCAGACGAAGGAAGCGAGTTGTGGGCGTATTCTGCCCAGGGGAGCTGTTCTGACCAAGACGCAGGGTTACGAAAAGAAAGACTGCGTAAGATGCGACCGATAGTCTGATTGGCCCGTTCTGCTTGACCGTTAGACTGGGGGTGAAAGCCGGAAGAGAGACTGACGGAAGCCCCAATCAAACGGCAAAACTCCCTCCAAAATTGAGACGTGAATTGCGGACCCCTGTCCGAAACGACGTCTGACGGAAGGCCATGAATTCTGAAAACATTCTCGATGATGATTTGTGCCGTTTCTTTAGCAGAAGGGAGCTTAGCAAGGGGAATAAAATGAGCCGCCTTAGAGAACCTATCGACAACCGTAAGAATAACAGTCTTCCCCGCTGACGATGGCAGTCCGGTGATAAAATCTAAGGCGATGTGAGACCACGGTCGAGAGGGAATGGGAAGCGGCCTGAGACGGCCGGCAGGAGGGGAGTTACCGGACTTAGTCTGCGCGCAGACCGAACAAGCAGCCACGAAACGACGCGTGTCATGCTCCCGGGTGGGCCACCAAAAACGCTGGCGAATGGAAGCAAGCGTACCCCGAACGCCAGGGTGGCCGACTAACTTGGCAGAGTGAGCCCACTGAAGAACGGCCAGACGAGTAGGAACGGGAACGAAAAGAAGGTTCCTAGGACAAGCGCGCGGCGACGGAGTGTGAGTGAGCGCTTGCTTTACCTGCCTCTCAATTCCCCAGACAGTCAACCCGACAACACGCCCCTCAGGGAGAATCCCCTCGGGGTCAGTGGAGGCTACTGAAGAACTGAAGAGACGAGATAAAGCATCAGGCTTGGTGTTCTTAGAGCCCGGACGATAAGAAATCACAAACTCGAAACGAGCGAAAAACAGCGCCCAACGAGCCTGACGCGCATTAAGTCGTTTGGCAGAACGGATGTACTCAAGGTTCCTATGGTCAGTCCAAACGACAAAAGGAACGGTCGCCCCCTCCAACCACTGTCGCCATTCGCCTAGGGCTAAGCGGATGGCGAGCAGTTCGCGGTTTCCCACATCATAGTTACGTTCCGACGGCGACAGGCGATGAGAAAAATACGCGCAAGGGTGGACCTTGTCGTCAGAGAGGGAGCGCTGAGAAAGAATGGCTCCCACGCCCACCTCTGACGCGTCAACCTCGACAACGAACTGTCTAGAGACGTCAGGTGTAACAAGGATAGGTGCGGATGTAAAACGATTCTTGAGGAGATCAAAAGCTCCCTGGGCGGAAACGGACCACTTAAAGCACGTCTTGACAGAAGTAAGGGCTGTGAGGGGAGCTGCCACCTGACCGAAATTACGGATGAAACGACGATAGAAGTTCGCGAAGCCGAGAAAGCGCTGCAGCTCGACGCGTGACTTAGGGACGGGCCAATCAATGACAGCTTGGACCTTAGCGGGATCCATCTTAATGCCTTCAGCGGAAATAACAGAACCGAGAAATGTGACGGAGGAGGCATGAAAAGTGCACTTCTCAGCCTTCACAAAAAGACAATTCTCTAAAAGGCGCTGGAGGACACGTCGAACGTGCTGAACATGAATCTGGAGTGACGGTGAAAAAATCAGGATATCGTCAAGGTAAACGAAAACAAAGATGTTCAGCATGTCTCTCAGGACGTCATTGACTAATGCCTGAAAGACAGCTGGAGCGTTAGCGAGGCCGAAAGGAAGAACCCGGTATTCAAAGTGCCCTAACGGAGTGTTAAACGCCGTCTTCCACTCGTCCCCTTCCCTGATGCGCACGAGATGGTAAGCGTTACGAAGGTCCAACTTAGTGAAAAATCTGGCTCCCTGCAGGATCTCGAAGGCTGAAGACATAAGAGGAAGCGGATAACGATTCTTCACTGTTATGTCATTCAGCCCTCGATAATCTATGCAGGGGCGCAGAGACCCGTCCTTCTTTTTGACAAAAAAAAACCCCGCTCCGGCGGGAGAGGAGGAGGGGACTATGGTACCGGCGTCAAGAGCTACAGACAAATAATCTTCGAGAGCCTTACGTTCGGGAGCCGACAGAGAGTATAGTCTACCCCGGGGGGGAGTGGTTCCCGGAAGGAGATCAATACTACAATCATACGACCGGTGTGGAGGAAGAGAGGTGGCCCTGGACCGACTGAACACCGTGCGCAGATCGTGATATTCCTCCGGCACCCCTGTCAAATCACCAGGCTCCTCCTGTGAAGAAGAGACAGAGGAAACAGGAGGGATAGCAGACATTAAACATTTCACATGACAAGAGACGTTCCAGGAGAGGATAGAATTACTAGACCAATTAATAGAAGGATTATGACAAACTAGCCAGGGATGGCCCAAAACAACAGGTGTAAAAGGTGAACGAAAAATTAAAAAAGAAAGGGTTTCGCTATGATTACCAGAGACAGTGAGGGTTAAAGGTAGCGTCTCACGCTGAATCCTGGGGAGAGGACTACCATCCAAAGCGAACAAGGCCGTGGGCTCCCTTAACTGTCTGAGAGGAATGTCATGTTCCCGAGCCCAGGTCTCGTCCATAAAACAGCCCTCCGCCCCAGAGTCTATCAAGGCACTGCAGGAAGCTGACGAACCGGTCCAGCGTAGATGGACCGACAAGGTAGTGCAGGATCTTGAAGGAGAGACAGGAGTAGTAGCGCTCACCAGTAGCCCTCCGCTTACTGATGAGCTCTGGCTTTTACTGGACATGAAGTGACAAAATGACCAGCAGAACCGCAATAGAGACAGAGGCGGTTGGTGATTCTCCGTTCCCTCTCCTTAGTCGAGATGCGGATACCTCCCAGCTGCATAGGCTCAGCACCCGAGCCGGCAGAGGAAGATGGTAGTGATGCGGAGAGGGGGGCAACGGAGAACGCAAGCTCCTTTCCACGAGCTCGGTGACGAAGATCAACCCGTCGCTCTATGCGAATAGCGAGTTCAATCAAGGAATCCACGCTGGAAGGAACCTCCCGGGAGAGAATCTCATCCTTTACCTCCGCGCGGAGACCCTCCAGAAAACGAGCGAGCAAAGCCGGCTCGTTCCAGTCACTGGAGGCAGCAAGAGTGCGAAACTCAATAGAGTAGTCTGTTATGGATCGATTACCTTGACATAGGGAAGACAGGGCCCTGGAAGCTTCCTCCCCAAAAACAGAACGATCAAAAACCCGTATCATCTCCTCCTTAAAGTCCTGATACTGGTTAGTAAACTCAGCCTTTGCCTCCCAGATTGCCGTGCCCCACTCACGAGCCCGTCCAGTAAGGAGAGATATGACGTAGGCGATACGAGCTGTGCTCCTGGAGTAAGTGTTGGGCTGGAGAGAAAACACAATATCACACTGGGTGAGGAACGAGCGGCATTCAGTGGGCTCCCCAGAGTAACACGGCGGGTTATTGATTCTGGGCTCCGTAGATTCGAAAGCCCTGGAAGTGGCCGGTGGATCGAGGCAGAGATGGTGAATCTGTTCTGTGAGGTTGGAGACTTGGGCGGCCAGGGTCTCAACGGTATGTCGAGCAGCAGACAATTCCTGCTCGTGTCTGCCTAGCATCGCTCCCTGGATCTCGACGGCTGAGTGGAGAGGATCCGAAGTCGCTGGGTCCATTCTTGGTCAGATTCTTCTGTCATGCACGTGATTGAGGACCCAAAAGCGGTTTAACAAAAACAGAGTTCTTTAATGTCGAAACACAGGTAAGACATAGAACCTCTTCAAATGGATATGATGGCAAAATAAACAACCCGCAGAGAGGGCGACAAATGAAACATAAAGTCCTTCTGAATATCACAGAAGAGTTCCCCTTCTAGCAGCAGAGGAGAATAGCTGGGTTAGAGTCCTCTTCTAGCAGCAGAGGGGATTAGCTGGGTTGTAGAGGACAGAGGTACCTGATCACACGTAGCCTCAGATGAACAGGCAGATTCCGACAGGACAGGACAAGGTTGAAGCAAACAAGACGATAGTTTGGTTCTGGCATGAGAAACTCAAACGAGAATCTGACAAAGACAGAAGCAGGAACAGAGAGAGAAATAGAGACCCAATCAGAGGGAAAAAGGGAACAGGTGGGAAAAGGGTGAACGAGGTAGTTAGAGAAGACAAGGAACAGCTGGGGGAAGGAGGGGAAGAGAAGGCAACCCAATACGACCAGCAGAGGGAGACAGGGTGAAGAGAAAAAACAGGAACAAGACACAACATGACAATACATGACATGTAGCCTGCTGCTACAGTTAACTGCCAAAATGAAGGAAACACCAACATAAAGTGTCTCAATAGGGCATTGGGACACCACAAGCCGCCAGAACAGCTTCAATACACCTTGGCATAGATTTTAGAAGTGTCTGGAAATTCAAATCAAATCAAATCAAATTTTATTTGTCACATACACATGGTTAGCAGATGTTAATGCGAGTGTAGCGAAATGCATGTGCTTCTAGTTCCGACAATGCAGTAATAACCAACAAGTAATCTAACTAACAATTCCAAAACTACTGTCTTATACACAGTGTAAGGGGATAAAGAATATGTACATAAAGATACTGTATATGAATGAGTGATGGTACAGAGCAGCATAGGCAAGATACAGTAGATGGTATCGAGTACAGTATATACATATGAGATGAGTGTATAAACAAAGTGGCATAGTTAAAGTGGCTAGTGATACATGTATTACATAAGGATGCAGTAGATGATATAGAGTACAGTATATAGTATATGTATATACATATATACATATAGTATATACATATGAGATGAATAATGTAGGGTATGTAAACATTATATTAGGTAGCATTGTTTAAAGTGGCTAGTGATATATTTTACATAATTTCCCATCAATTCCCATTATTAAAGTGGCTGGAGTTGAGTCAGTGTGTTGGCAGCAGCCACTCAATGTTAATGGTGGCTGTTTAACAGTCTGATGGCCTTGAGATAGAAGCTGTTTTTCAGTCTCTCGGTCCCAGCTTTGATGCACCTGTACTGACCTCGCCTTCTGGATGATAGCGGGGTGAACAGGCAGTGGCTCGGGTGGTTGTTGTCCTTGATGATCTTTATGGCCTTCCTGTGACATCGGGTGGTGTAGGTGTCCTGGAGGGCAGGTAGTTTGCCCCCGGTGATGCGTTGCGCAGACCTCACTACCCTCTGGAGAGCCTTACGGTTGTGGGCGGAGCAGTTGCCGTACCAGGCGGTGATACAGCCCGCCAGGATGCTCTCGATTGTGCATCTGTAGAAGTTTGTGAGTGCTTTTGGTGACAAACCGAATTTCTTCAGCCTCCTGAGGTTGAAGAGGCGCTGCTGCGCCTTCTTCACGATGCTGTCTGTGTGAGTGGACCAATTCAGTTTGTCTATGATGTGTATGCTGAGGAACGTAAATCTTACTACCCTCTCCACTACTGTTCCATCGATGTGGATAGGGGGGTGTTCCCTCTGCTGTTTCCTGAAGTCCACAATCATCTCCTTAGTTTTGTTGACTTTGAGTGTGAGGTTATTTTCCTGACACCACACTCCGAGGGCCCTCATCCTCCTCCCTGTAGGCCGTCCCGTCGTTGTTGGTAATCAAGCCTACCACTGTTGTGTCGTCCGCAAACTTGATGATTGAGTTGGAGGCGTGCGTGGCCACGCAGTCGTGGGTGAACAGGGAGTACAGGAGAGGGCTCAGAACGCACCCTTGTGGGGCCCCAGTGTTGAGGATCAGCGGGGTGGAGATGTTGTTGCCTACCCTCACCGCCTGGGGGCGGCCCGTCAGGAAGTCCAGTACCCAGTTGCACAGGGCGGGGTCGAGACCCAGGGTCTCGAGCTTGATGACGAGCTTGGAGGGTACTATGGTGTTGAATGCCGAGCTGTAGTCGATGAACAGCATTCTCACATAGGTATTCCTCTTGTCCAGATGGGTTAGGGCAGTGTGCAGTGTGGTTGAGATTGCATCGTCTGTGGACCTATTTGGGTGGTAAGCAAATTGGAGTGGGTCTAGGGTGTCAGGTAGGGTGGAGGTGATGTGGACCTTGACTAGTCTCTCAAAGCACTTCATGATGACGGAAGTGAGTGCTACGGGGCGGTAGTCGTTTAGCTCAGTTACCTTAGCTTTCTTGGGAACAGGAACAATGGTGGCCCTCTTGAAGCATGTGGGAACAGCAGACTGGTATAGGGATTGATTGAATATGTCCGTAAACACACCGGCCAGCTGGTCTGCGCATTCTCTGAGGGCGCGGCTGGGGATGCCGCCTGGGCCTGCAGCCTTGCGAGGGTTAACACGTTTAAATGTTTTACTCACCTCGGCTGCAGTGAAGGAGAGTCCGCATGTTTTCGTTGCAGGCCGTGTCAGTGGCACTGTATTATCCTCAAAGCGGGCAAAAAAGTTATTTAGTCTGCCTGGGAGCAAGACATCCTGGTCCGTGACTGGGCTGGTTTTCTTCTTGTAGTCCGTGATTGACTGTAGACCCTGCCACATACCTCTTGTGTCTGAGCCGTTGAATTGAGATTCTACTTTCTCTCTATACTGACACTTAGCTTGTTTGATTGCCTTGCGGAGGGAATAGCTGCACTGTTTGTATTCGGTCATGTTACCAATCACCTTGCCCTGATTAAAAGCAGTGGTTCGCGCTTTCAGTTTCACGCGAATGCTGCCATCAATCCACGGTTTCTGGTTAGGGAATGTTTTAATCGTTGCTATGGGAATGACATCTTCAACGCACGTTCTAATGAACTCGCACACCGAATCAGCGTATTCGTCAATGTTGTTATCTGACGCAATACGAAACATATCCCAGTCCACGTGATGGAAGCAGTCTTGGAGTGTGGAATCAGCTTGGTCGGACCAGCGTTGGACAGACCTCAGCGTGGGAGCTTCTTGTTTTAGTTTCTGTCGGTAGGCAGGGATCAGCAAAATGGAGTCGTGGTCAGCTTTTCTGAAAGGAGGGCGGGGCAGGGCCTTATATGCGTCACGGAAGTTAGAATAACAATGATCCAAGGTTTTTCCAGCCCTGGTTGCGCAATCGATATGCTGATACAATTTAGGGAGTCTTGTTTTAAGATTAGCCTTGTTAAAATCCCCAGCTACAATGAATGCAGCCTCAGGATGTATGGATTCCAGTTTGCAAGTCAAATAAAGTCAAATAAAGTTCGTTCAGAGCCATCGATGTGTCTGCTTGGGGGGGAATATATACGGCTGTGATTATAATCGAAGAGAATTCTCCTGGTAGATAATGCGGTCGACATTTGATTGTGAGTAATTCTAAATCAGGTGAACAGAAGGATTTGAGTTCCTGTATGTTTCTGTGATCACACCACGTCTCGTTAGCCTTAAGGCATACGCCCCGCCCCTCTTCTTACCAGAAAGATGTTTGTTTCTGTCGGCGCGATGCGTGGAGAAACCCGCTGGCTGCACCACCTCCGATAGCGTCTCTCCATTGAGCCATGTTTCCGTGAAGCAAAGAACATTACAGTCTCTGATGTCCCTCTGGAATGCTACTCTTGCTCGGATTTCATCAACCTTGTTGTCAAGAGACTGGACATTGGCGAGAAGAATGCTAGGGAGTGGTGCACGATGTGCCCGTCTCCGGAGTCTGACAAGAAGACCGCCTCGTTTCCCTCTTTTACGGAGTCGTTTTTTTTGGTCGCCGGCTGGGATCCATTCCGTTGTCCTGGTTGAAAGGCAGAACACAGGATTCGCTTCGCGAAAATCCTATTCTTGGTCGTACTGATGGTGAGTTGACGCTGATCTTATATTCAGTAGTTCTCGACTGTATGTAATGAAACCTAAGATGACCTGGGGTACTAATGTAAGAAATAACACGTAAAAAAATAAAAAACTGCATAGTTTCCTAGGAACGCGAAGCGAGGCGGCCATCTCTGTTGGCGCCGGAAGTAACTGTGTGGACGCACGCCATGCTTTCAATATACCTTGTATCCCGCATTTACTCAAGTGTTTCCTTTATTTTTGCAGTTACTTGTAAAATGGACAGAGAGGTATCGCTTAAGTCGCCAAAAAATGTAATATAACATTGCGGATAAAATTTGCAGTGACACAATTTCATTTGTACAACATCTAAAGACCTGCATCATTATATTGAGACCTTTGCCGTTTCTAAAAGGACGTACAGATGTAGGATCTTAATTTGAGGTTAATTTTAAAATATATCTGCAGCAACAGGTAATGTGAATTATTATTTAGATTCTAATTAATGGACATATTGGTAGGGATTAATACATTTTTCATTAGGACAAATTTAAAAGTGAAAATTACAAACTTTAGAAGCCTTTTAAAACTCAAATACACTACAAGTTTGCATTTCCTGCTTTTCAGGAAAATTCTCAGCAACAAAAGAGTGATCAAATTAATATCCTACATCTGTATTTGTTTTTTTCTGTGGGCCTTTGTGTTTCAGGGCCTACTACACAACGTGGATGAGGAAGTGATTTGCTTATTTGCTTGGTAAGTTTCTTAAAAACAATTGAAATCACAAAAAAGGTGTCTGGGCCCTTCTGTAACATAGCATTTACATAACATGTTGATTTGGTAAAAAAAAAAAAATGCCCTCATCAGTGAGACCCATTGACATACACGAGAACTGTGGGAGAGCATCCAACCACATCCTATCCACTCCTACCACCTCAATGCACCATTTCTAATATGGACATGGTAAATCTTTGTGTCTCTCTCTCGCTGAGCCTGTAGAGCAGTGTGTAGCAGGCAGGGAGGAGGCCAGGGATGACCTGATTGGCACATGGCTTATTTGACATGTATTTGTTGGCTCTAACAAAGCTTTGCTCTGATGGGATTTGAGGGAGCTCTCTCTCTCGGCTCTCGCTCTCGCTCTCTCTCTCTCTCTCGGATCTCGCTCTCGCTCTCGCTCTCTTTGATGGTTGGTTGGCCACAGCACTGGAGTGATACAGCTGGAATGTAACCCTGCTCTGCTGATTCTCCAAAAGATAAATAAATGGCTGGAAAAGCATCAGTGCCCGTTGGGTTCATGATGAGTCCATGCAGACAAATAAGAGTGCTTAAACAACTGGCTTAAAAGCTTATGTTTGGCCGTTACCCTCTTATGCCATTGAAAGCCAGCCGAGAGATGTCATCAAGCGGGCCTGAGAAAGCATTGTTGTGATTGGATAATCCCCAAAGCGTCTTCATTATGTCATCTAGGCTCACTCTGACTGGATTCTGTTTGTAGACTTTACTATTTATATAAATAAAATTGTCTATCTGTTGACTTGTAATGTTCATCTGTATGCAGACGACACTATTATTTACATTTTAGTAAATATCTGTTGACTTGTAATATTCATCTGTATGCAGACAACACTGTTATTTACATTTTAGTAATTTAGCAGACGCTCTTTTCCATAGCGACTTACAGTTAGTGCATTCATTTTAAGATAATGTAGCAAGGTGGGACAACCACATGTCACAGGCATAGTAAGTACACTTTTCAGCAAAGGGGTGGGGGGATTATGATTCAAGAACGTTTTGTTGTATTTCTTTGGGGGGAGGGTCGAGGTGAGGAGGGGGATTATTTATTAAGATACTCTTTGGTGCTTTCAGAAGATGGGCAGGGACTCTTCTGTCCTAGCTTCAGGGTGAAGCTGGTTCCACCATTTGGGTGCCAGGACAAAGAAGAGCTTGGACTGGGCTTAGCGGGAGCTGACCCCGCCATAGGGGTGGCAGAATGGAGTGCTCGGGTTGGGATGTAGGGTTTGAGCATAGCCTGAAGGTAGGGAGGGCAGTTCCTCTTGCTGCTCCATAGGCAAGCACCATGGAAGCCAGTGGATGTGTGGAGGAGTGGGGTGAAGTGGGAGGACTTGGGAAGGTTGAACACCAGGTGGGCTGCAGCGTTCTGGATAAATTGTAGGGGTTTGATGGCACAAGCGGTGAGCCCAGCTGACAGCGAGTTGCAGTAGTCCAGATGGGAGAGGACAAGTGACTGGATTAGGACCTGCGCCACTTCATGTGTGAGGTAAAGTCATACTCTATGTATGTTGTAGAGCATGAACCTGCAGGAGCGGGTCACTGCTTTGATGTTTGCAGAGAACGACAAGGTGTTGTCCAGGGTCACTCCAAGGTTCTTTGCACTCTGGGAAGGTGACACTGTGGTGTTGTCAACTGTGATGGAAAGGTATTTGAGCAGGCAGGGAGGAAGAGCAGCTCTGTCTTTTCAAGGTTGAGTGTGAGGTGGAGGGCCGACATCCAAGCTGAGCACGCAGAGATCTGCCAAGCACGCAGAGATGCATTTCGGCACCTGGGTGTCAGAACGGGGGAAGGAGAAAAGTAGTTGAGTGTCATCCGCATAGCAATTATATGGGAGACCATGTGAGGATATGACAGAACCGAGCCCTGGGGATCGAGCCCTGGGGATACCAGTAGTGAGAACGTGTGGTGCAGACACAGATCCTCTCCACGACACCTGGTAGGAGCGGCCTGCCAGGTAGGATGCAATCCAAGAGTGTGCAGAGCCTGAGACACCCAGCCCTGAGAGGGTGGAGAGGGGAATCTGATGGTTCACAGCATCAAAGGCAGCGGATAGATCTAGGAGGACGAGAACAGAGGAGTGAGAGAGTCAGCTTTGGCAATGTGGAGAGCCACCATGACACAGACAAGAGCAGTCTTGGTTGAGTGACCCGTCTTAAAGCCTGAGTGGTTGTCGTCAAGAAGATCATTCTGAGAGAGCTAATGAGAGAGTTGGTCAGAGACAACAAGCTCAAGTGTTTTGGAAAGAAAACATTTTTGACGTCAGATGAGTCGAGTGTTGGTTTCTTGAGAAGGGGAGCAACTCTGGCCATTTTAACGTCAGAGGGGAAGGAGCCAGGGGTCAGGGATGAGGGAAGTGAGGAATGGGAGAAGGTCTCCAGAGATGGTCTGGTGAAGGGAGGAGGGGATGGGGTCGAGCGGCATATTGTCGACCGGCTAGACCTCACTAGTTACAGGATTTCATGTGGAGAGAGATGGGAGAAAAAGGTCAAGGCGTAGGGTAGTTCTGTGTGAGTGAGACCAGTGGACTCAATAGGTTGAGTGAATGAGGAGTGGATGTAGTCAACCTTCTTGACAAATTCATCCACAGAGAGGGAGGAGGGATGGAGAGTGGGTGGATGATTAAGGAGGGAGGAGAAGGTGGAAAAGAGTTTCCTAGGGTTAGAGGCAGAAGCTTGACATTTAGAGTGATAGAAAGTGGCTTTAGCAGTGGATACAGGGGATGAGAAGGTAGAGAGGGGTGTGTTGGGGAATAGTCAGAATTGGTTGGTAACATAGGTAAGATGTTTTATATTCATCATATGTTTGTAAGTTACTTCTCATCAGAATGTTATTTTTGTATAATACTGTGGCGGGATTGCAGTATCTGTTCTATGTCAAGACTAAGTTTTTTGGGCCGTAGAGAGGGGAGAGGTCAAGCGTGTATCTCTTGGATCCACAATGTCTGTGTGCCAGTCAGTGTGTCTCTGTGATCTTGTCAAGATAGGATGGATTTGATATATGCCTGTTGATATGGAGGATTGGTTTATGGTTCTGAGTTTGAGAAAAGAACATGTTTTAGGAGACAAAGCTGAACGATGAATTATGCCTGCTGTCTTATCCTGTGTGTGTCTTTGCTATAAAGGATCTCAGTTGAAATGTGGAAGGAACTCTCAGAGAATTCATTGATAGACACTGAATTGATCTGAGAGTCACAGGGTTGTGATAGAGCTCATATAATTAAAAATGCACTTTGTGATAACTAACTCTGACGTGTGTGTGGTTTGCTCTCATGATTTGGTAAATAGAGGAAATTTCCACGACAGGTGATTGAAAGGATGATGGGTCCTCCGGAAGTTATGTTTTCCTCCATTTTCCGCTCAGCTGCCTGCAGACCTGTTCTGTAATCTAGTGATGAGTCACTCAGCCACGGGCAGAAGGGTAGGGTCTAGCTAGCCTGGAAGAAAGGGGACAGTGCGAGTCATGGGATGCGGAAAGGGAGGAGAGTAGGGTCGAAAAGGAAGAATCAGGAGACAGGAGGAACAAGGATTTAGCAGAAGGGGGAGATGATAGGATAGAAGAGGAGAGTAGTGGGAGACGGAGAGCAAAGATGTCTATGGTGCATGACCATCTGGGTAAGGGCTGAGTGGCTAGGGTTTGAGGAAAGGGAGACAGAACAGGACACAAGGTAGTGATCAGAGACCTGGAGTGGAGTTGCAGTGTAGACAAATAGCCTCTAGTAAAGATGAGGTCAAACGTACTGCCTGCCTTGTGAGTTGGAGGGGATTGAGAAAGGGTGAGGTCAAAAGGGGCAAGGGGGGAAGAGAGAGTTTGAAAGAAATGAATCCAAGGCAGACGTCGGAAGTCGCCAAGTATGAAGAGTGGTGAGCCATCGTCAGGAAATTAGTTTATCAAGGTGTCAAGTTCTTTGAGGAACAATGTTAAGCTTTGAGTGGACAAATCATTGCCCCAGCTGTTGGCCCCAACTGTTGGCCAGGCTATGTTAGAGCTTTGTTAGAGCTGTAATATGGCATTGCTACCATACAGAAAGCACTGGTTGGTTTAAAACTTGTACTTAATACCGGCAAGACTAAATATATGTTGTCCTCTAATTATCACCTAAAAAAATAGATGAACTCCATACTTATTCATTGGATGGTTCTCCCATCAATTGTCTTCCCGCCTATAAATATCTGGGCATTGAGATTTCTAAAGATGTAATGTAAAGAAAAAAAAAGATACAGATGAGTTAGTTAAAGATTCTCTGGTACTTTGAAAGTGGCACTCATGAGCCAAATGTAGTCCTCTCTCTCTCTCTCTCTCTCTCTCTCTCTCTCTCACTCACTCACTCACTCACTCACTCACTCACTCACTCACTCACTCACTCACTCACTCACTCACTCACTCACTCACTCACTCACTCACTCACTCATACACATACACACACACACAAAAGGTTGGTTAACTTTTGAGCTTCCTCGGGTCTCCACCGAACTAGTTAAATCTGCTTTTAGTTTTAAAGCACCTCATTGCTTGAACTACATTACACTTGGATGTTCTGGTGCCGCTCAGGCAATTCTACAAATTGATTGTGGACCTTCTTTTTGAGGAATGTCCTGTGTTTTGCTTGTTTTATATTGTATTGTATTTTATATTTTTGTCCCTTGTGAAAGAGACCCTGGTCTCAATGATGACTCCCTGCTTAAATAAAGGTCAAATAAAAAAAGTGGTCTTCTGCTGGATGATTGAAGTGGTCCTCTACTGTATTGTAATGGAGAACAGAGAAGTCTATGACAAAGTGTGGAGATCAGATGCTGCTGTTTCATGTATCGCACAAGCAAACAGACTCTTCCAGAACAAGGCAATAAATCACTAGTCACAAAGCGAATGGCTGCATTGCTCAACCACTTTCTGGACATAGCAGTACCTTCCCATGAAACTGGGATAGAAAGCTATATCAAACAGCTTTTTTTCTACAAACAAACTTGATGTCAAGTTACCTTTCAAGGCACTACTCTATTCCCTTTCATTCACATTTTGTGAGTTGGCAGTCCCAACTCATGAGAGGTTCACCATTACAGAAAACTAGTCTGTCTATTTAGCCTTGCTCTCTGTGCCTTTGAACGTCTCATTAGGAATGTTACCCGACAGTTATCTCTTCCCCCAGACAATACCAGCGCTTTATGCTCTCTTCTCTGTTCTTTTTCTTGTCAGACTCAGATTTTGAAGTGATTCAACGACACCAATAAAGCTTTTAAAGCAGAGAATCTCCTTGATCCTGGAATTTGAAGACATTTCAATGAGAGTCCAATTAGTCTGCTCTTCAGTGACCGCTGACCTCTACCAATAGACCTGGCCAAACCAGCCTCTGAGGTACTCTTAGAAAGAATTGCATAACCCTTGTGTCCTCTCTCCCTGCCCCCTTCTCTAAACCCATTGGAGGAGAAGGTCCTCTGGCTTTCTCATTCAATGGAGCCTCTTTACCTGATCTCTGAGATCACCCACAGGAGGAGGTGAAACACTTTGGGGAGAGAGGCTTCATCTGATTTCATTCCCACAGTGACAGGACACTGTGTGAAGAGAGAGGATAAAAGGAGTTGAGAGTAGAATGTGGGTTGAATAAATGCAGAGAGCAGTTGAACCATTTTAGTTATATCCATTGTGATGTAGACGGATTGAGACCTGTGATTGTGTGGTTGGGATACCTGGTCAATGTAAAAGTGGAGGATTATGATCTGTAAAGTCAAAAGACATGGAAGATTTATCCCAGAAGTTCTTTATCCAGGCTAATAACCAGAGAGATAGAGAGAGAATTTAAGAGCGGCACAGAATTTAAGAGTGGCACACCCTTTCCAGTCCCAGCGTCTGTCTGATAGTCTGGCTCTGAACAAAGATTTCATCACCCACTAGCTAGCGCTGGTCTCGGATAATACAATATTACAGTGGAGTGATACCATCATTTCAAAGGTGATTTTAAGGTGAAAAGAGGATGATCTCGATACCAGGAATGTGACATTCTCATGCTGTGAAAAGTCATTTACAGAGCAGAGTGATACGAGGACACAACGTTAGTGTAATGGAAGTTAATCCAGCCTGGCTCACCAGGACAGCAGGGCTTGAATTAATGTGACACATAAATGACAGACTGTGATTTCCTAAAAAGGGGTGAAAATCAATTTGAGACAGGCAGCGTAGGAAACCCTGTGTTGACCCACATTCCCATTATCCCCCAACGGTGGCGTTAAATCCAGTCCAACCGCAGGGCTGGAATAAATCTGCATTCAATTAAAGGATTAACCACTGTTTAAACATGTCTTCCTCTTTTCACTGCTAATCTTCCAAGTGGGTGTCCCTGTCCGTGGCGCCAACAGACGAATGTGTGTCGTTTGCTCAATGATAATACATTTGGTGATGTCAGGACCCATGCTCACACTACTCACACTGCAATCAGGAGAAAGGGGAAATGTTTATTTCGGCGATCTGACAAGCCCAAATGTGTACACGCTTAAAACAACAGTCGATAAATCATTTTCAGACAACTTTTCTGCCGTGGAGTAGAGAAAAGAGCCGGCAGAATTGAATGTCAGAAAGCAGACTTGCTCTTTGCTATTCTGTCTGATTAATATGCTTTTTTTCTAGTTTTGTCCCTGCACAAACACACAATCACACACACACACACACACACACACACACACACACACACACACACACACCTGACCTCCCCCCTCACAAACTCATCCCACACATGCACCAAGTGCTATTTCTTAGAGCTTAAGTGAGCGTACAGGGCATAATGTAACGCAATGTAATGTTATTCTTGTTTACCATGTTGGTGTAGAATAGAGACATCGACCATCTGTTATCAGCAGGCGTATGATATGGCCTCTTATCTGCTGAAGAGCGCTCCACACACAGAGCTGTCTGTACGTAACACGGCCTGTCTGTGAAAGCCACTTATCTCTGTAATTCACGGGGGTGCGGGGGTGTGAAATGGTCCACTGACTGTATGTGGCAGACTGACGAATTCATTCCATGCTCTGCCATTCATATTTCACTACACAGACTAGCACATTCTGTCTGTCTAACCACTGGCACTCTGACATCGCTGTGACATCTCCAAGAACACGATGTCAGACTGCTTCTCCAGAGATTTGTGTGTTTACTGTAAGATGTTGGATGGATGAACTGATACAGGGAAGTGTTTTTGTACTTGTTTGTGTGTATGTGAGTGTTTAGGTGTGCATGTCTGCCTTTAAATCAAATCAAATCAAACGTATTTATATCCTACATCAGCTGATATATCAACGTGTTGCACAGACACCCAGCCTAAAACCCCAAACAGCAAGCAATGCAGGAGTAGAAGCACGGTGGCTATAATCGGTGGCTATAATCACAGTAGTTGTCGAGGGTGCAACAAGTCAGCACCTCAGGAGTAAATGTCAGTTGGCTTTTCATAGCCAATCATTAAGAGTATCTCTACCGCTCCTTCTGTCTCTAGAGAGTTGAAAACAGCAGGTCTGGGACAGGTAGCACGTCCGGTGAACAGATCAGGGTTCCTTAGCCGCAGGCAGAACAGTTAAAACTGGAGCAGCAGTATTCATGTGTATGCATGTGTGGGCTGCATGTGAGGAAAGATAGGTCGGCACCTGATTTTGTGTGTGTGTTTTTGGTTTACTATCCTTGTGGGGACCAGAAGTCCTCACAAGTATAGTAAAACAAGGAACATTTTGACAAATGGGGATTTTCCGCAGGTCCCCACAAGGAAAAGGTCTATTTTAGGCTTAGGGGTTAGGTTTAGGGTTAGGGTTACAATTAGGGTTAGGTGTTTGGGGTTTAGGTTAGGTTTAGGGTTAGGGTTATTTAAAGGGTTAGGGGTTAGGGAAAATAGGATTTTGAGTGGGAATCAATTGTTTTGTCCCCACAAGGATAGTAAAACAAACGTGTGTGTGTGTGTGTGTGTGTGTGTGTGTGTGTGTGCGTGCGTGCGTGTGTGTGTGTGTGTTATTGTATATGTGTGTGTGCGAGTGTGTAAACAAACACCCCCCCAGATCCTTTAATCACCATGCCGATGAGAATCCATGGTGCTGTCCTGTCCTTCAAGTGGAACATCACGGCAGCACTTCATCAACAGCTAATTAATAGGGCCCCTGGTAAGCATGTCTACATTCCAGGTTGGAGGGAAAACTGTCACATTCTATTTAGTTTTTCAATAAGACACCCGTGGTGCGAGAAATGAAGGTCACACACACTAACACACAACACACACACACATACAGGGACACACATAATACCCTACATTATTCATCTCATATGTATATACTATATGTATATATGCATATACATATACTATATACTGTACTCTATATCATCTACTGCATCCTTATGTGATACATGTATCACTAGCCACTTTAACTATGCCACTTTGTTTACATACTCATCTCATATGTATATACTGTACTCAATACCATCTACTGTATCTTGCCTATGCTGCTCTGTACCATCACTCATCCATATATCTTTATGTACATATTCTTTATCCCCTTACACTGTGTATAAGACAGTAGTTTTGGAATTGTTAGTTAGATTACTTGTTGGTTATTACTGCATTGTCGGAACTAGAAGCACAAGCATTTCGCTACACTCGCATTAACATCTGCTAACCATGTGTATGCGACAAATAAAATTTGATTTGATTTGATTTGACACATACATGCACACAGACACAAAGACACACCAACGATACAGTCTTCCCCACAACAAAACTTTTTGATCTGTCTGTGTGTATACAGTTACTGTATTTCCTCTATAAGGAAAGTGTTTGAACAAATCCATGTTAGATTGGCTGGCTTGATGAGTTGAAAGAGCTCGGATTCTGCTCAGCGAGAGTGTGGTGAAAGCTACAGTAGGTCTACAGGATTAACAGAGGTCTGGACTCTGAAATGACTCCACTTGACAGTGGCTAACAAAACACAACTCTGATGGACGTCTTATTCTGGGGCATTTAAAAAAAAACACATTTCGTTAGCCCTTTCACAATATTCCCCCTGAAGAGAGGGATCTGTGGCTCAGCAGCTCACTGTAATGTCCAATCAATAGGAGGCAGTGGAAACAGAGTGATGGATGAGCCTGTGTTATAATGGTTGGGCTCTAGCAGGCAGAGACACTCCTAGACAGACCCTTCCTGGGTTCAAATAGTTTCTGTTTTCTTTAATATACTTTTGAATCTTTTTAATTGGCCCTAACTGGAGTGCACGGAGTGCCAAATGGGTGAGGTTTGTACTTTTGGAACTAATCCATTGGTTTCATTGCGCCAAGAAAGCTGTATCAGGTGCAGCTTTGATACTTTTCAAGTACTTGAAAGTAAACAAATACTATTTCAACCAAGGTTTGAAGCCTAGGCTTGTCATCACCCGTCACACATACGTGAGAGAAGATGAGGGGTGGTTGAAAGGGGATCAAAGGGGACCCTCGTCTTAACAGGTGTAGCAGAGTTTGTCATTTGACAATCAGTGGACTGTAGCAGAGGGAGGAGGTCCAGTATTAGAGCACTATAGCAGAGGGAGGAGGTCCAGTATTAGAGCACTGTGGCAGAGGGAGGAGGTCCAGTATTAGAGCACTGTAGCAGAGGGAGGAGGTCCAGTATTAGAGCACTGTAGCAGGGGGAGGAGGTCCAGTATTAGAGCACTGTAGCAGAGGGAGGAGGACCAGTATTAGAGCACTATAGTAGAGGGAGGAGGTCCAGTATTAGAGCACTATAGCAGAGGGAGGAGGTCCAGTATTAGAGCACTGTAGCAGAGGGAGGAGGTCCAGTATTAGAGCACTGTAGCAGAGGGAGGAGGTCCAGTATTAGAGCACTATAGTAGAGGGAGGAGGTCCAGTATTAGAGCACTATAGCAGAGGGAGGAGGTCCAGTATTAGAGCACTATAGCAGAGAGAGGGGGTCCAGTATTAGTGCAATATAGCAGAGAGAGGGGGTTCAGTATTAGTGCAATATAGCAGAGGGAGGAGGCCCAGTATTAGTGCAATATAGCAGAGGGAGGGGGTACAGTATTAGTGCAATATAGCAGAGGGAGGGGGTCCAGTATTAGTGCATTATAGCAGAAGGAGGAGGCCCAGTATTAGTGCACTATAGCAGAGGGAGGGGATCCAGTGGTAGTGCACTGTAGCAGAGGGAGGGGGTCCAGTGTAAGAGCACTATAGCAGAGGGAGGGTGTCCAGTATTAGTGCACTATAGCAGAGGGAGGGGATCCAGTGGTAGTACACTATAGCAGAGGGAGGGGGTCCAGTGTTAGAGCACTAAAGCAGAGGGAGGGGATCCAGTAAAGTGCACTATAGCAGAGGGAGGGGGCCCAGTATTAGTGCACTATTGCAGAGGGAGGGGGTCCAGTATTAGTCCACTATAGCAGAGGGAGGGGGTCCAGTATTAGTCTACGATAGCAGAGGGGGTTCAGTATTAGTCCACTATAGCAGAGGGAGGGGGTCCAGTTTTAGTCTACGACAGCAGAGGGAGGGGGTTCAGTATTAGTCCACTATAGCAGAGGGAGGGGGTTCAGTATTAGTCCACTATAGCAGAGGGAAGCGGTCCAGTATTAGTCCACTGTAGCAGAGGGAGGGGGTCCAGTATTTGTGTACAACAGCAGAGGGAGGGGGTCCAATATTAGTGTACGACAGCAGAGGTAGGGGTTTCAGTATTAGTCCACTATAGCAGAGGGAGTGGGTCCAGTATTAGTCCACTATAGCAGAGGGATGGGGTCCAGTATTAGTGCACCTCTAGCAGAGGGAGGGGGTCCAGTATTAGTCTATGACAGCAGAGTGAGGGGGTTCAGTATTAGTCTATGACAGCAGAGTCAGGGGGTCCAGTATTAGTGCACCTCTAGCAGAGGGAGGGGGTCCAGTATTCGTACACTGTAGCAGAGGGAGGGGGTCCAGTATTGGTGCACTATAGCAGAGGAAGGGGGTCCAGTATTAGTGCATTATAGCAGAGGGATTGGGTCCAGTATTAGTCTATGACAGCAGAGTGAGGAGGTCCAGTATTAGTGCACTATGGCAGAGGGAGTGGGTCCAGTATTAGTCTATGACAGCAGAGGGAGGGGGTCCAGTATTAGTACACTATAGCAGAGGGAAGGGGTCCAGTATTAGTGCACTATAGCAGAGGGAGGGGGTCCAGTGTTAGAACACCATAGCAGAGGGAGGGGGTCCAGTATTAGAGCACTATAGCAGAGGGAGGGGGTCCAGTATTAGTGCACTATAGCAGAGGGAGAGGTCCATTATTAGTGCACTATAGCAGAGGGAGGGGGTCCAGTATTAGTGCACTATAGCAGAGGGAGGGGGTCCAGTATTAGTGCACTATAGCAGAGGGAGGGTGTCCAGTATTAGTGCACTATTGCAGAAGGAGGGGGTCCAGTTTCAGTGCACTATAGCAGAGGGAGGGGGTCCAGTATTAGTGCATTATAGCAGAGGTAGGGGTTCCAGTATTAGTGCACTATAGCAGAGGTAGGGGTTCCAGTATTAGTGCACTATAGCAGAGGTAGGGGTTCCAGTATTAGTGCACTATAGCAGAGGTAGGGGTTCCAGTATTAGTGCACTATAGCAGAGGGAAGGGGACCAATAGTAAAGGTTTGAGGGTGATGTTTATAGAAACAAATTTGCTCTCAAGAGTAGTCTTCTTTTTATTTGTTGACCTCACACAGAAGAGGACTATACAGCAATGCCTTGCAGCCATAATGCAGAGGAACTTATTATTGTGTGGGTACAGTAGGTCAGAGAGATACAGAGAGAACATAGAGATTGTGGGAGAATCTTGGTGACCTGTAACATTTGACATCCACACTGCAGAAGAAACTATGAACTTTGAAACAACTGCCTAAATTCAAACCTCCTATATGCCTTGTTTGATCTACTGTAGTCTTATATGCCTTGTTTGATCTGATATAGTCCTATATGCCTTGTTTGATCTACTATAGTCCTATATGCCATGTTTGATCTGGTATAGTCCTATATGCCATGTTTGATCTACTGTGGTCCTATATGCCTTGTTTGATCTACTATAGTCCTATATGTCATGCTTGATCTGCTATAGTCCTGTATGCCTTGTTTGATCTGATATAGTCTTGTATGTCATGTTTGATCTGATATAGTCCTGTATGTCATGTTTGATCTGATATAGTCTTGTATGCCATGCTTGATCTGCTATAGTGCTGTTGCTTCAGGTTCTAAGCAATAAAGCTGTGTGAATGCATATTTACCTTCAAACGGGCTGACCTGACAACAAGCCCCGGTTCCCACACACAGCCCCCCCCCCCCCCCCCCCCCCCCCCACAGGGAGACAAGGGGAAAGACTTTAATTACACACTGAGGGTAAGTTCAACAGCAATTAGTCTGCATTGAAAATAACTGACCCATACACTCAGCCAGCCAGACTTGAGTTGAAATAGGCCTAGTATTTTGTTTTTCTTTCTAATCATTTGAGTGTTAGTTTGATTTAGTCTGCCTGGAGTGCCAGATGCATGTGTTTCACACATTTTGGACTGTTTCATTGGTTCTACATTGTGCCAGACAAGTGCAGTTGACAGAAAACAAATACTATTTGTCTCAGTCTACATCTCTCGGGCACACTCTCTCTGGCCTCTACTGGCTTATCTAGGAAATAGCTATGAAACTTGACTATGTGACCTGCTTGGAAAAACACTGAAAGCAAAACGAGTTGAAATACAAGACTGCAAGAGAGGAAAAAGACAGAGACATACAGCAGACAAGAGATATATACGAGACACAGACAGATTCCCCAAAGGAAAGATTATACCCATTTACTTCTCCTTGGCATGCAGAATGAGAGGGGAAATGATAGCCCAGAGAGGTTGTTTTAACATTAAACACCACACCGTCACAGAGAGAGAAATATGTGGCATGCCTAATTAGATTACATTGTTGTTGTTTTTGCTGTGGGTTATGAAATCCATCCTGTCTTTCTAGGAGAGATTATGGAGTGCCTCTGTCACAGCTCCTGAAAGGAGAGATAAGGCTATAGAAGACAGATTGCTCCCTCTGCAGAGAGAGAGAGAGAGAGAGAGAGAGAGAGAGAGAGAGTCCTGTGTGTGTGGTGTATGTGGTGTGTGTGTGAGCGTTCACGCACGCCACAGTGTCTCCATTGCCCCACGCCGCGTTTCATATTTCTTGTAATGAGACACAGCAGAACCCAAAGAAAGAAAACTCCCGTTAGAGTGGATCTGGGTCGGATCAGGCCGGGGTTTTGGATGGGACAAAGACTAGGTTCCCTTCCCACTGTGAGGGGGGGGGGGGGTTGATGCATATTTACATTCAAACGGGCTGACCTGACAACAAGCCCCGGTTCCCACACACAGCCCCTTCCCCCCACAGGGAGACAAGGGGAAAGACTTTAATTACACACTGAGGGTAAGTTCAACAGCAATTAGTCTGCTGTGAGACCAGACAGAACCAATGCAGCTGAACCAAATCCCTTTTATTGTCAAATGTCCAGACACTAGGATGTTATTAACTAAGTCTATAGGTTCTTTCTGGGGGTTAAAGTATGTGATTTTGTATTGGGAAAGAGATTCTGAAAAGTTTATTTAATAGACCCAAATTGCCAGCGCTTTGCTTGTATGCCCCATGTACTCCAACCCATTCTCATATACAGACAAATGTGCTCCCTCCCATCCTGCTCAGAGTGTGTGTCTGCATGTGCATCCTTCTATGTGTATCTGTGTGTGTGTCCGAGTGGGCATGGTTGCGTGGGAATCCAGCTGAATGAGTCTGTGTGTTTGGTCAGTGGCGTCAGCGCAGTCTCTTATTAGCTGGTTGAGTCAGCCCATGGAGAGGCCTGGTTTCATTTATAGTCCCTGAAGTGTTTGAATAGGAGAGGTGAGGTGTAGAAGTGTTTGAAGTTGCCTCTCCTCAGCAGGCTGCCTATGCAATGTGTGTGTTTGTGCATTTCAGCTTGTAAATCTTGGTGGGGCAAAAAAAAAAGTGGATGCAGGCAAAGCCACTACAATACAAAACACAACACAAAACAATACATTAATTGCACTATAACGGTGACAAACAGTGCCACAAACTGTTAGGGCCTACATAAAGCTGACCCAACAGCAGTCCCAACATTTTACCACTGCTACACCTGGCTATCAGCAGAGCCTTGTCTGGCAGCGAAACAGTTCACTCAGTCTCATTTACTGCCTTTAAAAAAAACATAGCTGATATGGTTGACTTGCTTAAACAAATGTGGTTTCTAATGACAGTTGAGATGTACAGACTATGGCATAAGGGGATGACAAGTGGATAAGAGGCAATCTGTAATTTTGGGGTGGCAGGTAGCCTAGTGGTTAGAGCATTGGGCCAGTAACCGAAAGGTTGCTGGATCTAATTCCCGAGCTGACAAGGTAAAAATCTGTTGTTCTGCCTCTGAACAAGGCAGTTAACCCAGTGTTCCCTGTAGGCCGTCATTGAAAATAAGAATTTGTTCTTAGCTGACTTGCCTAGTTAAAAAAAGCAAAATATTAAGACAATGAGCAAGCTAGGACAGATGTAAGGTATGTCAATAGAACTATGTAAATGTACAGTGACAGATTTCAGAACATGGGCTGTTCTTACAATGCTCTCCCTGTACACCAAGTTAGAACTGTAGGATAAATAAAGGGGGTATATAAGCAGACAATGAAAGTGTCACACCCTGATCTGTTTCACCTGTCCTTGTGATTGTCTCCACCCCTCCAGGTGTTGCTTTATCCCTGTGTTTCCTGTTTTCTGTCTCTCTATGCATGCCAGTTCGTCTTGTATGTTTGTAAGTCAACCAGTGTGTTTTTTTTCTCAGTACTACTTTTTCTCCTCTCTTTGCTAGTCCTCCCGGTTTTGACCCTTGTCTGTTTTCTGGTCTCCATTCCCGCCTGCCTGACCATTCTGGCTGCCCTGACCTTGAGCATGCCTGCCCTTCGGTACCTACTGGCCTCTGAACTGATTTTGACCTTTTGCCTGTATACGACCATTATCTTGCCTACCCCTTTTTGGATTAATAAACATCTAAGACTCCAACCATCTGCATCTGGGTCTCGCCTTGTGCCCTTATAGAAAGCTCTATATTCAATGATTACATTTCTCTAAAACAGGTTATAGGCTACAGTGGAACAGTCAGAACAGTAGGCTAAATTAAGAGGGGTAAACAGACAATTGTTAGGGTGAGGCACATGGGCAACTAACATCTTACTACACAACATACACATAGTATTACTTTCTTAGCTACAGTATACATACTGTATCTCCCTGGCATATTACATCATTTATGAAGCAGCGTACAATACATTTTTGGACTCACAATGTTGTGCTCTGCTCACTTGAACAGGAAGGTGGCGCGGCGGCTCCAAATCGTGCTTAATTGACAGCATGGCCAATGTTGAATGTTTATAATTTTAAACTTGGAAAATAGCCCCTTTAATCCCAGATTTGGGACCACACAACCACTGTCACTGATTCCTTCCAAACCACTCGTTGAATTTGTGATTTCAAACTTGTTGTGTAATGTTTATGTCCAATGGCTGATGAGCATCGATATGTTTTCTCTATAATGTCTCTTCATTATTTCTCTTCATATGACAAGGATTTAAAAGGATTTGCCAGTAGATTGTCGACTTGATTCACGATGATGACTGCTAACTAAGATTCTGAAAGTATGATGTTGACATGATCAGTCCAATCAAAGCTACTGTACATATAACATGATTTGACGCCATTTTATCTGCGGCCAATGACCTTGAGCCTTCTTGGATGGGCACTTCTATGGCAGCAGCCAAAGGGCTAGAATCCACAATGTCTGCTCTTACACTTGGCAGTCACAAAGTCTCCATGAGTAAGAGAACACTGAGCCCATCTCAGCGCAATGCTCTGTATTTTCTGCTGGCTTGCCTCACCACCACAGAAGAGCTAGGCTGAAACACCTGTATTTTGGACCTGCCTGACTCAAGACAACAAAAACGAGACCATGTTTGTATGTATGCTTTATTAACTCAAAGAAATATATAATTTTTTACATTGTTTGAAAACTGATATGTGATACGTATTAATGCCAAAATAACATGAAAAACAGGCAAGCCTCAGCCCTCATATAAAAAACAGGTGGGGCTCACCTAAATGACGGGTCGCCACTGATTTCCCTAGACAGAGTGATGCTGAATGTAGAAAATGGCTCAACTTACCTCACTCTCCACTATAAAATCTTAACTAGCTTAGTTTTTCCACTACCCTATTGCGAATGCATCATTAATATTCCGCATTAAAATTATTTTATTAGTCATCTTATGGCTCACTCAGTATTATGAGCCAAATTATCATCAGAAAGGTGTTTGCTTGCCTTCCCCAAGGCTGCCCAGGGGCACCATGGTTTCTGGATATCATAAAGTGTCTCATTAACATAGGGTAAACAGCTCTAAAATCAATAGCCACATTCCCCTACACTGAGACACTAACTCAGGAGAGGAGGGGGAAATAAAATGGAGAAAATCAATGCACCCCTTTTTTTATGGAGCCAACATTCACAGTGATGAGGAGAGATAGAAATATGGCCAGGGATAGGCTGGAAATCGCTCAATATTTGCACAAGATTCATGTCTAATTAAATGTGGTCTATTAAATCGAGACTTAATTTACTCAAACAAAACATTTTAATAAAGGCGGCCGGAGCGCATCAGATACGGACCAATTCAACTTTGACATTGGGAGCTCCTTAATCATTACACATTGCTGGTGTAGCGACCTCTGATGGGAGGGAGGGAGGGAGGGAGATCGATTGCCTGTATATTAGCTCAACTTCAGCAGAGGTATTTCAAATGGTATTACTTTGGCTTGCCCCAAAAAGCATGGTTTTGAGATCTATAATAATTAGAGATTAAAACGACCATTGACCTATTATTACTATTTTGATAGCGTGTGTGTGTGTTTATGTGTGTGTGTGCATGTGTGTGTGTGTTTCTGTAAATAAATAAAATAAAGTGTGTGCAGTGCAGTGTGATCTAATATCATTCTATTATGATGCGTCCCAGGCAGCTGCCTGGCTGTCTCTGTCTCCATGGCTGACAGGGGTGTTTTCTAATCTGACAGTTAATCTGTCACCAAGACAGTGTGACAAACGACAGCTAGTGACACTGTGACACCCCTTCCACCACTTCCCAGCCTTTGCTTTAATCACTCACTATATAATGCACAATTTAATAAAGCCTGTGTGTTATTACACAGAGGTACAGTTTAAGCATGATGTGTTTTTCATTCTGATAATTACAGTACTCAGCCCTTTGTTTTGTTAGTTGAAATCAAATCAATTTAGTATTAAATGTGATTACCAGGATCTCAGGTCATATAGCAATAGAGTATTCTCCAGGGAGAGAAAGGGGGAGAGAGTGAGGGGGTGGGGGATGGAGACAGAGAGAGAGAGAGAGAGAGAGAGAGAGAGAGAGAGAGAGAGAGAGAGAGGGGGGGGGGGGTATATCAGCTCAATCACAGGGTATTTTATGAGAGAGTGGAATGTTTACTGTACATTTGCATTGTTTATTTCACTTTTGTTTAATATCTACTTCACTTGCTTTAACAATGTTAACGTATGTTTCCCATGCCAATAAAGCCCTTGTGTTGAATTGAGAGAGAGCGAGAGAGAGAGAGAGAGATAGAGCTCTCAACATGCCCTTAATTGTGTTAACCGAAGTGCTTTACAAAATAACTCAACAATTGTAGACATTTTCCACTTGGCAGTTGAACCTGATGCATTATTAAACCAGACATATTAAGGTCTATTTTCATGTCACCCCTCAACCTGTCATGCTTAGCTTATAGAGTATGTGGAAAACCAAGTATCTCTCCATTGCCTTACAAGTGATGACTCAGACTCCACAGATCAAACAGTCGTAATGACACGGCACTCAAGTGGCCACTTGTAAACAGGCCGTATAGACGTCCTCTGGGAGAGGAGGGCAATACAATATCGGACACCATACGTTTAAAGTCTAAAGTGTCTCCATAGTGTTGTTTCCACCTTCCCGCTCTACTTTAGGTTTTATTGCCAGTCAGCCGAGCCGCAGAGAAAAAGAGGCAAGTTAAATCCATCAGTTCATTTATCAAGAGGCCACAACGTGGGCTTGGTGCACTGGGTTCTCTCTCTCCTCTCTCTTTTCTCTTCCTCTCTTCTGCTCCCTCTCTCCATTTCTCTGTTGAAAGTGCTACTCATATCTGCTTGTAAGGGTATATTATTCTCCACATAAACAGCGATGTTACTGTATTGAGAAAAAGCCTGAATAAAGGCTATCAGAGGTAGAATAGTTACATCAATGCTGTCGGACCAGTTGATATTCCTCTTCATGGTGCATTAGAAGAAAGGTTACATGCAGTTTATACTGTTTCACAGTGTTTATACAGTGTTTCACAGTGTTTATATACTGTATCACAATGTATATACTGTTTCACAGTGTTTATATTGTTTCACAGTGTTTATACTGTTTCACAGTGTTTATATTGTTTCACAGTGTTTATACTGTTTCACAGTGTTTATACTGTTTCACAGTGTTTATATTGTTTCACAGTGTTTATACTGTTTCACAGTGTTTTTATACTGTTTCACTGTGTTTTTATACTGTTTCAGAGTGTTTATATTGTTTCATAGTGTTTATACTGTTTCACTGTGTTTTTATATTGTTTCACAGTGTTTATACTGTTTAACAGTGTTTATATTGTTTCATAGTGTTTATACTGTTTCACTGTGTTTTTATATTGTTTCACAGTGTTTATACTGTTTCACAGTGTTTATATTGTTTCACAGTGTTTATACTGTTTCACTGTGTTTTTATATTGTTTCACAGTGTTTATACTGTTTCACAGTGTTTATATTGTTTCATAGTGTTTATACTGTTTCACTGTGTTTTTATATTGTTTCACAGTGTTTATACTGTTTCACAGTGTTTATATTGTTTCACAGTGTTTATACTGTTTAACAGTGTTTATATTGTTTCACAGTGTTTATATTGTTTCACAGTGTTTATACTGTTTCACAGTGTTTTTATATTGTTTCACAGTGTTTATACTGTTTAACAGTGTTTATATTGTTTCACAGTGTTTATATTGTTTCACAGTGTTTATACTGTTTCACTGTGTTTTTATATTGTTTCACAGTGTTTATATTGTTTCACAGTGTTTATACTGTTTCACAGTGTTTTTATATTGTTTCACAGTGTTTATACTGTTTAACAGTGTTTATATTGTTTCACAGTGTTTATATTGTTTCACAGTGTTTATACTGTTTCACTGTGTTTTTATACTGTTTCACAGTGTTTATACTGTTTCACAGTGTTTATCCTGTTTCACAGTGTTTTTATACTGTTTCACAGTGTTTATATTGTTTCACAGTGTTTATATTGTTTCACAGTGTTTATACTGTTTCACAGTGTTTTTATATTGTTTCACAGTGTTTATACTGTTTAACAGTGTTTATATTGTTTCACAGTGTTTATATTGTTTCACAGTGTTTATACTGTTTCACTGTGTTTTTATATTGTTTCACAGTGTTTATACTGTTTCACAGTGTTTATACTGTTTCACAGTGTTTATCCTGTTTCACAGTGTTTTTATACTGTTTCACAGTGTTTATATTGTTTCACAGTGTTTATATTGTTTCACAGTGTTTCTACTGTTTCACAGTGTTTATACTGTTTCACAGTGTTTATTCACAGTGTTTATACTGTTTCACAGTGTTTATACTGTTTCCGTGTTTATACTGTTTCACAGTATTTTTATACTGTTTCACAGTGTTTATCCTGTTTCAGTGTTTATCCTGTTTCACAGTTTTCATATTGTTTCACAATGTTTATACTGTTTCACAGTGTTTATACTGTTTCACAGTGTTTATACTGTTTCACATTATTTATACTGTTTCACAGTGTTTATACTGTTTCAGTATTTATACTGTTTCACAGTGTTTATACTGCTTCACAGTGTTTACACTGTTTCACAGTGTTTACACTGCTTCACAGTGTTTATACTGTTTCACAGTGTTTATACAGTTTCACAGTGTTTATACTGTTTCACAGTGTTTTTATACGGTTTCACAGTGTTTATACTGTTTCACATTATTTATACTGTTTCACATTGTTTATACTGTTTCAGTATTTATACTGTTTCACAGTGTTTATACTGTTTTACATGGTTTTTTATTCTGTTTCACAGTGTTATACTGCTTCACAGTGTTTATACTGTTTCACAGTGTTTTTATACTGTTTCACAGTGTTTTTATACTGTTTCACAGAGTTTATACTGTTTCAGTATTTATACTGTTTCACAGTGTTTATACTGTTTCACAGTGTTTATATTGTTTCACAGTGTTTATACTGTTTCACAGTGTTTATACTGTTTCACAGTGTTTATATTGTTTCACAGTGTTTATACTGTCTGACAGTGTTTATACTGTTTCAGTTTTTATACTGTTTCACAGTGTTTATACTGTTTCAGTATTTATACTGCTTCACAGTGTTTATCCTGTTTCACAGTGTATTTACTGTTTCAGTATTTATACTGTTTCACAGTTTTTATACTGTTTCACAGTGTTTATATTGTTTCACAGTGTTTGTACAGTCTGACAGTGTTTATACTGTTTCAGTTTTTATACTGTTTCACAGTGTTTATACTGTTTGACAGTGTTTATACTGTTTGACAGTGTTTATACTGTTTCACAGTGTTTATATTGTTTCACAGTGTTTAAATACTGTTTCACAGTGTTTATACTGTTTCACAGTGTTTATACTGTTTCACAGTGTTTATACTGTTTCACAGTGTTTATCCTGTTTCACAGTGTTTATACTGTTTCACAGTATTTATCCTGTATCACAGTGTTTATACTGTTTCACAGTATTTATCCTGTATCACAGTGTTTATACTGTTTCACAGTGTTTATACTGTTTCACAGTGTTTATACTGTTTCACAGTGTTTTTATCCTGTTTCACAGTGTTTATCCTGTTTCACAGTATTTATCCTGTTTTACACTTTTTATACTGTTTCACAGTGTTTATACTGTTTCACAGTGTTTATACTGTTTCACATTATTTATCCTGTTTCACAGTGTTTATATTGTTTCACAGTATTTTTCCTGTTTCTAAGTGTTTATACTGTTTCACAGTGTTTATACTGTTTCACAATGTTTATACTGTTTCACATTATTTATCCTGTTTCACAGTGTTTATCCTGTTTCACAGTGTTTATACTGTTTCACAATGTTTATACTGTTTCAGTATTTATCCTGTTTCACAGTGTTTATACTGTTTCACAGTGTTTATCCTGTTTCACAGTGTTTATACTGTTTCACAGTGTTTATCCTGTTTCACAGTGTTTATACTGTTTCACAGTGTTTATACTGTTTCACATTATTTATACTGTTTCACAGTGTTTATACTGTTTCAGTATTTATCCTGTTTCACAGTGTTTATACTGCTTCACAGTGTTTACACTGTTTCACAGTGTTTTTATACTGTTTCACAGTGTTTATACTGTTTCACAGTGTTTATACAGTTTCACAGTGTTTATACTGTTTCACAGTGTTTTTATACGGTTTCACAGTGTTTATACTGTTTCACATTATTTATACTGTTTCACATTGTTTATACTGTTTCAGTATTTATACTGTTTCACAGTGTTTATACTGCTTCACAGTGTTTTTATACTGTTTCACAGTGTTTTTATACTGTTTCACTGTGTTATACTGTTTCACAGTGTTTATACTGTTTCAGTATTTATACTGTTTCACAGTGTTTATACTGTTTCACAGTGTTTATACTGTTTCAGTATTTATACTGTTTCACAGTGTTTATACTGTTTCACAGTGTTTATATTGTTTCACAGTGTTTATACTGTTTCACAGTGTTTATACTGTTTCACAGTGTTTATACTGTTTCACAGTGTTTATACTGTTTCAGTATTTATACTGTTTCACAGTGTTTATACTGTTTCACAGTGTTTATACTGTTTCAGTATTTATACTGTTTCACAGTGTTTATACTGTTTCACAGTGTTTATACTGTCTGACAGTGTTTATACTGTTTCAGTTTTTATACTGTTTCACGGTGTTTATACTGTTTCAGTATTTATACTGCTTCACAGTGTTTATCCTGTTTCACAGTGTTTATACTGTTTCAGTATTTATACTGTTTCACAGTTTTTATACTGTTTCACAGTGTTTATATTGTTTCACAGTGTTTATACAGTCTGACAGTGTTTATGCTGTTTCAGTTTTATACTGTTTCACAGTGTTTATACTGTTTGACAGTGTTTATACTGTTTGACAGCGTTTATACTGTTTCACAGTGTTTATATTGTTTCACAGTGTTTTTATACTGTTTCACAGTGTTTATACTGTTTCACAGTGTTTATACTGTTTCACAGTGTTTATCCTGTTTCACAGTGTTTATACTGTTTCACAGTATTTATCCTGTATCACAGTGTTTATCCTGTTTCACAGTGTTTATACTGTTTCACAGTGTTTATACTGTTTCACAGTGTTTTTATCCCGTTTCACAGTATTTATCCTGTTTCACAGTGTATTTATCCTGTTTTACAGTATTTATCCTGTTTCACAGTGTTTATACTGTTTCACAGTGTTTATACCGTTTCACAGTGTTTTTATACTGTTTCACAGTATTTATACTGTTTCACAGTGTTTATACTGTTTCACATTATTTATCCTGTTTCACAGTGTTTATATTGTTTCACAGTATTTATCCTGTTTCACAGTGTTTATCCTGTTTCACAGTGTTTATACTGTTTCACAATGTTTATACTGTTTCAGTATTTATCCTGTTTCACAGTGTTTATACTGTTTCACAGTGTTTATCCTGTTTCACAATGTTTATACTGTTTCAGTATTTATCCTGTTTCACAGTGTTTATACTGTTTCACAGTGTTTATCCTGTTTCACAGTGTTTATCCTGTTTCACAGTGTTTATACTGTTTCACAGTGTTTATCCTGTTTCACAGTGTTTATACTGTTTCAGTATTTATACTGTTTCACAGTTTTTATACTGTTTCACAGTGTTTATATTGTTTCAGTTTTTATACTTTTTTCACAGTGTTTATATTGTTTCACAGTGTTTATACAGTCTGACAGTGTTTATACTGTTTCAGTTTTTATACTGTTTCACAGTGTTTATACTGTTTCAGGTTTTATACTGTTTCACAGTGTTTATACTGTTTGACAGTGTTTATACTGTTTGACAGTGTTTATACTGTTTCACAGTGTTTATATTGTTTCACAGTGTTTTTATACTGTTTCACAGTGTTTATACTGTTTCACAGCGTTTATACTGTTTCACAGTGTTTATACTGTTTCACAGTGTTTATCCTGTTTCACAGTGTTTATCCTGTTTCACAGTGTTTATACTGTTTCACAGTATTTATGCTGCATCAGAGTGTTTATCCTGTTTCACAGTGTTTATACTGTTTCACAGTGTGTTTATACTGTTTCACAGTGTTTTTATCCTGTTTCCCAGTATTTATCCTGTTTTACAGTATTTATCCTGTTTCACAGTGTTTATACTGTTTCACAGTGTTTATCCTGTTTCACAGTGTTTATACTGTTTCACAGTATTTATCCTGTATCACAGTGTTTATCCTGTTTCACAGTGTTTTTATCCCGTTTCACAGTATTTATCCTGTTTCACAGTGTATTTATCCTGTTTTACAGTATTTATCCTGTTTCACAGTGTTTATACTGTTTCAAAGTGTTTATACCGTTTCACAGTGTTTTTATACTGTTTCACAGTGTTTATACTGTTTCACAGTGTTTATACTGTTTCACATTATTTATCCTGTTTCACAGTGTTTATATTGTTTCACAGTATTTATCCTGTTTCACAGTGTTTATACTGTTTCACAGTGTTTATACTGTTTCACAATGTTTATAGTGTTTCACATTATTTATCCTGTTTCACAGTGTTTATCCTGTTTCACAGTGTTTATACTGTTTCACAATGTTTATACTGTTTCAGTATTTATCCTGTTTCACAGTGTTTATACTGTTTCACAGTGTTTATCCTGTTTCACAATGTTTATACTGTTTCAGTATTTATCCTGTTTCACAGTGTTTATACTGTTTCACAGTGTTTATCCTGTTTCACAGTGTTTATCCTGTTTCACAGTGTTTATACTGTTTCACAGTGTTTATCCTGTTTCACAGTGTTTATACTGTTTCAGTATTTATACTGTTTCACAGTTTTTATACTGTTTCACAGTGTTTATATTGTTTCAGTTTTTATACTTTTTCACAGTGTTTATATTGTTTCACAGTGTTTATACAGTCTGACAGTGTTTATACTGTTTCAGTTTTTATACTGTTTCACAGTGTTTATACTGTTTCAGGTTTTATACTGTTTCACAGTGTTTATACTGTTTGACAGTGTTTATACTGTTTGACAGTGTTTATACTGTTTCACAGTGTTTATATTGTTTCACAGTGTTTTTATACTGTTTCACAGTGTTTATACTGTTTCACAGCGTTTATACTGTTTCACAGTTTTTATCCTGTTTCACAGTGTTTATCCTGTTTCACAGTGTTTATCCTGTTTCACAGTGTTTATACTGTTTCACAGTATTTATGCTGCATCAGAGTGTTTATCCTGTTTCACAGTGTTTTATACTGTTTCACAGTGTGTTTATACTGTTTCACAGTGTTTTTATCCTGTTTCCCAGTATTTATCCTGTTTTACAGTATTTATCCTGTTTCACAGTGTTTATACTGTTTCACAGTGTTTATACCGTTTCACAGTGTATTTATACTGTTTCAGTGTTTATACTGTTTCACAGTGTTTATACTGTTTCACAATATTTTTCCTGTTTCACAATGTTTATACTGTTTCACAGTGTTTATATTGTTTCACAGTATTTATCCTGTTTCACAGTTTATACTGTTTCACAGTGTTTATACTGTTTCACAATGTTCATACTGTTTCACATTATTTATCCTGTTTCACAGTGTTTATATTGTTTCGCAGTATTTATCCTGTTTCACAGTGTTTATACTGTTTCACAGTGTTTATACTGTTTCACAATGTTTATACTGTTTCACATTATTTATCCTGTTTCACAGTGTTTATCCTGTTTCACAGTGTTTATACTGTTTCACAATGTGTATACTGTTTCAGTATTTATCCTGTTTCACAGTGTTTATACTGTTTCACAGTGTTTACCCTGTTTCACAGTGTTTATACTGTTTCACAGTTTTTATCCTGTTTCACAGTGTTTATCCTGTTTCACAGTGTTTATACTGTTTCACAGTGTTTATCCTGTTTCACAGTGTTTATCCTGTTTCACAGTGTTTATCCTGTTTCACAGTGTTTATCCTGTTTCACAATGTTTATACTGTTTCAATATTTATCCTGTTTCACAGTATTTATCCTGTTTCACAATGTTTATACTGTTTCAGTATTTATCCTTTTTCACATTGTTTATCCTGTTTCACAGTGTTTATACTGTTTCACAATGTTTATACTGTTTCAGTATTTATCCTGTTTCACAGTGTTTATCCTGTTTCACAGTGTTTATCCTGTTTTACAGTGTTTATCCTGTTTCACAGTGTTTATACTGTTTCACAGTGTTTATACCGTTTCACAGTGTTTTTATACTGTTTCAGTGTTTATACTGTTTCACAGTGTTTATACTGTTTCACATTATTTATACTGTTTCACAGTGTTTATACTGTTTCACAGTATTTATACTGTTTCACATTATTTATACCGTTTCACAGTGTTTATACCGTTTCACAGTGTTTGTATACTGTTTCAGTGTTTATACTGTTTCACAGTATTTATACTGTTTCACAGTATTTATACTGTTTCACAGTGTTTATACTGTTCCAGTATTTATCCTGTTTCACAGTATTTATACTGTTTCACAGTGTTTATATTGAGGGTATATATTGAAGATTCATTCCAGCATTGAATGCATGTCTTATTTACATGGTTTTCATGTAAGACATTGAACAACACAGATTATGTTCAGAAAAGACGCCAAGAGTGTTTCCTGGGTGTGCTGTGAGTTTTACAGACCAGCAGCATAATCAAATGTCTTATACAACCATAAAAGATTCATGGCTAGTTCTACAGAAAATGGGATGATGAGAGTTTGCTCCTCCAGGATGATGTTACATTTTTACTGTACTAAAAGAGAGACACAATGGTATGTGTCTAGGTGACACAGAGTTGCATTTTAAGTGCAGGCAATGAGCCAATCAGAACAGATCATCAGTACCATTTTATAGAAATGATGCAACCTAAGTTTAATTAACAAGCAGTGAAAAGAGGTCATAGGCAAGCACTTTTGTTTCAAGAGGTTAAATAAGAATGCTTTTGTAGCATCAGATTCTTCTTTTATCAGAGTGTGTTCTCCATCTCTCTCTCTGTCTTGGTGCAGCTCTGGGGTCGTCCATATCGGGTATCTTCGTAATTCAGTTGTCAAACTCATTTAGGCAGATGGACGTGAGGCTCCAAGTTCCTGTCTGCACTGCAAGGGAGGCTATGGGACGAGGGGAGGAGATGGGTTTAGTAGACATCCAGTCATCTTCACAGGGAAAGCAAGGGCATCGCTGTCCAATTGTCTGGAAAAGTAGTATAGAATAAAGCACAGTGTTACCCTGCACTGGCCTTGGCCACTTTAGAGAACAGAGAGAAAGGGACAAGCTAGCCATGAATAAGACCCATACATTTTATACACAGAGATAAATACTTACCATTTATTCATATGAGTTGAAAAAAAAATGTTGCTAAGGGCAATTTTACTGCCTAGCTTGTCCTTTGTTGTTAACAGGCTATTTGAACGTTTTCCCCTTTCCTTCTACTGATCAGATACAGAAAAGGCCTCCCGTAGTGAATAGCTAGTAACTAAACCCCCCACTGACTGAACCCACCATTAAGATAAATTGACAATCTAGCGTCCATGACTTATGAACTATTTTTGATGGCTAATTAACTGGTGTAGGTCTAATAGGCATGGCTCTGTGTTTATCATTCCACCACCAGCTGACTGATTAACATATTAATCAACTGCCTAATTTGCATCTCAGTGTAGTGTCATCCCCCCAGCTTTTTGTCAAACAGTGGCTGTTTCTGTTATTGATTTGTGATCCTACCACACAAAGCTCTGAAAATGAAAACGTTGGGAGAGATTGTAAAACACGATTTTCCTCTATCTGGAATCAAAACAAATGTGGAACGACTATGCAGTAGACTATTTCAGATAAAAGCCCTCTCAAGATATTTTTACAAAGCACCAATAAACCTTGAAACCAGACACATTTCAGTAGATCTGAAATGACCAACAGATAATAAAAGGACCAGAAAATGACACTCCTTAAATTGTGAAACTTTTATGTTTCAGTCTAGATGAATATCAGCCTAGATGTATAGTCTTTGTCTTCTGAGGCCCAGAGTTAGACAGCTGCCTCCACGTCTCTTCTCCCCTCCTCTCAAACTGCAAATCAACACAGCTGGAGATTACCCCTCCACCTACTAGAGCTCTGAAAGCTGCCCTGAGAGCTGGGAGTGAGGACACTAACACTGGGCCTGAGCCAGCTGACCTACAGGAGGCTGAGAGGCTGGGGAGGGGAGGCTGCTCTCTGGATCAGAGACGCAGGACTGTGTATGTGACCCCAGGGTTAACTCAAGGTTAAGAGACAACACTCCACAATGTTGTCGGGACTTCCTGGTTTTGCCAATACGTTACTTTCCCCTTGACCATCTGCGATCCCCATCTCGAAGACGATTGACCCAGCTGACCTCTAGAACGTGACTAGGGTGCAGCGATAGATACAGTACAGTACAGAATGCTCTCAGTGCTGAGAGAGGTTGAGAGGATTATTACAACCCTATAGTGAGAATACTGTAGATATTTTTACACTTTATTTGATTTCAGTGACATTATTCTCCAAAGAGGATTTGATCCATCACACATTCGTTTGGTAATATAACATGTGAAGTGTTCTTCTTCTGTCCACTATGTAGGAGTACATTCATCTAAATGGAGAGCTTGGAATGGCCATGACTCTGAAGGATGGCCTTATGTGATTCAAAAGGTTGGATAAAATGTGAAGTGTAAGGAGCATCAGTATGGATGACTAATCACTCATTTGTCATGTCTTTCTCATAACCAGTCTATGCAACTGTTGGATGCCCAGTCAGTCAATACTATGGTCACTAGTCTACATGGAAAACAGTACCATGAGCATTTAGCATATAAAAGGCATACAAAGCTATTGGTTCTGCACACAGAGATTGGCGTATTATGGGTCATTTAAATATTTATACTAGATATGTCATCCTTCTATGTACCAAAGAAAGAGGTTAAATCCCCATACACACTGTCCCTGTGAATAATCCATTATGTCACTGTTGTATCCCACAGAGTATGAGGCAGTACTGAGAGTTCACATATTGGATCATAAACAGTATAATAAGTTATTACTCTGTAGAGGGTTATACAAGAGTAACCTATGCCCTAGTTATACAGGATGATGTAACATTTTATAGTCTAATGGAACAAACAGTAATGTTGATGTGGGGGCGTGTGTTGATAATGTGTTTCATGAACAAATGCACAAGGCACTGGCAAACGGCTGCGGAGAGTTTACACAGCAATATATGCTGGAAGAAAAGAGTAAGAGTGAGCAATTTAAGTGGAATTGACAGGGTCATGATGGGTGGAAGGACAATCCAGCATTAATCCACATTACAGCAATAACTAATCCAACTCATCCTTCAGTTTCAAAATGCTATACAGTTTTGATCTGAAATGCATGGTTGGTAATCCTAAACCCGCTGCTGATTCCAAAACATAATAGATTCATGAGAATAAGAGAAGGTATCAATTTAGGAAGAGCGGAAAGAAAGAGATAGGGTGGAGCTGACCGACTCACCTCAATGCATCATAGGCTGCAGACACCATATTCAACCTGTCGTATTTTTAGTTCATTTTTGGGGATTTCTGGAAACATGATTCTATTTCCATTTTGGATTCGGGCTGTAGGACAGCGGAACGTGGAGGGGTCAAGGGGTGTGAATGCTTTCTGAAGGCACTGTAGCTTTGTTTGTTGTCTGTGTTTTATGTTCTGTGTTTATTTTTTATATTATTTTTTGAATTGGTATGAGAAAAGTGCCTCACAAATTAGATGTATTTTTATTATTATTATTAATTCAATTCAAATTATATTTGTCACATGCACCGAATACAACAAGTGAAATTCTACTTATAAGCTCTATCCCAACGATGCAGAGTTCAAATAAGAAAATAAAAACACAAGAGAAATAAAACACACAAGAATTAAGGTTTATACAGGGAGTACCAATGCAATATCAATGTGCAGGTGTACGGAGTAGTCGAAGAACCGATAGGTATGTACATGTAGGCGGGGGTTACTTCCTGACTGATGTCTTGAGCTGTTGCATCAATACATCCACATAATTTGTGTTCCTCATGATGCCATCTATTTTGTGAAGTGCACCAGTCCCTCCTGCAGCAAAGCACCCCCACAAAATAATGCTGTGATCCCCGTGCTTCACGGTTAGGATGGTGTTCTTCGGCTTGCAAGCCGCCCCCTTTTAACTCAAAACATAACAATGGTCTCTATGGCCAAACAGTTCTATTTTTGTTTCATTATACCAGAGGACATTTCTCCAAAAAGTATGATCTTTGTCCCTATGTGCAAACCGTAGTCAGGCTTTTTTATGGCGGTTTTGGAGCAGTGCTTCTTCCGTGCTGAGCGGCCTTTCAGATTATGCCGATATGGGACTTGTTTTCCTGTGGATATTGATACTTTTGTACCTGTTTCCTTCAGCATCTTCACAAGGTCTTTTGCTGTTGTTCTGGGATTGATTTTTTGCGTTTTTTGCACCAAAGTACGTTCCTCTCTAGTAGACAGAACGCGTCTCCTTCCTGAGCGGTATGAAGGCTGCATGGTCCCATGGTGTTTATACATGGTGTTTATACTTGCTTTATTGTTTGTACAGACAAACGTGGTACCTTCAGGCGTTTGGAAATTTCCAAGTCTGAACCAGACTTACGGAGGTCTACAAGGTCTGTAATTTTTTTTCTGAGGTCTTCGCTGATTTCTTTTGATTTTCCCATGACGTCAAGCAAAGATGCACGGAGTTTGAAGGTTGGCCTTGAAATACATCCACAGGTACACCTCCAATTGACACAAATGATGTCAATTAGAAGCTTCTAAAGCCACAACATAATCTTCTGGAATTTTACAAGCTGTTTAAAGGCACAGTCAACTTAGTGTATGTAAACTTCTGAACACTGGAATTGTGATACAGTGAATTATAAGTGAAATAATCTGTCTGTAAACAATTGTTGGAAAAATGACTTGTGTCATGCACAAAGTAGATCTCCTAACCGACTTGCCAAAACTATACTTTGTTAACAAGAAATTTGTGGAGTGGTTGAAAAACGAGTTTTAATGACTCCAACCTAAGTGTATGTAAACTTCCGACTTCAACTGTAAGTAAAAACCACAAGTTCAAATCCCCATCTTCACCCATGGCTTAGGAAAGGGACGATTTAGCAAGCTGGCTACTGCAGGACATCAACACAAGCAGACCAGAAATTAAAATTACGTTTTGCTTAGGATGTGATTGGTGTGAAGCCAAAATCCAAACTGGCCTCCCTTGGGGGGCATGTTGCTGCACCAGAACAACCCAGAGTTGAGCTCAGTTCAACGCTGATTGGCTAATTATTTTATCATTTTTTGTCAAGGGAGGCCAAATGCTTGCTGGCATCAATCAATCAAATGCTACATCCGCAACATGTCGTACTCTTTTGGTCCAGACAGCATCAGATACATGGGCTACATATATTGAGACAGAGGGGCGCTGTTTCCCTCCCTCGGATGATTTCCCCATGAGATTCAGCCACTTGCGAATTGAAGGAAAATTAGGAAAACGCAGAGAGACGAAATATACATTATTTGATGTATTTATTTATTTTATTAGTCAAATATTTGGGGAAGCCTGGCTTCCCTTGGCATCCATGGATACACACCACTGAATACTAAACCATCTTTTGATTTCTGAATGTATCGGCACCAGGGACTTGGGATGTGGCTGAGTTATTGATGTCATTTTAATCAGGCCTTTTGATTTAAACATATGGAATGTCTTAGTTTTGTAGGCTAGGCTATCTATTTACTTATTTCATTTATGGATCAAGCCTTAGCAGTCATTCTGATCTTGATTACAATGATCAGTGCTTTCGTGTATTATGTTGCTGTCCAACGGTTCTGAATTTGCAATGCACCCAACTGTCCACGTTTTTCTGTGCAATAGCCTTTTGATTTGAAAATTTGACGTTTTGGTGTGTCTACTAGACTATTTGATTGAATTGATATACAGTACCAGTCAAAGGTTTTGACACACCTACTCATTCAAGGGTTTTTCTTTATTTTTACTATTTTCTACATTGTAGAATAATAGTGAAGACATCAAAACTATATAATAATACATATGGAATCATATAGTAACCAAAGAAGTGTTTGCACACTCTTAGCAGTCTCTCAACCAGCTCCACCTGGAATGCTTTTTCAACAGTCTTGAAGGAGTTCCCACATATGTTGAGCACTTGTTGGCTGCTTTTCCTTCACTCTGGGGTCAAACTCATCTGTAACCATCTCAATTGGGTTGAGATCGGGTGATTGTGGAGGCCAGGTCATCTGATGCAGCACTCCATCACTCTCCTTCTTGGTCAAATAGCCCTGACACAGCCTGGAGATATGTTGGGTCATTGTCCTGTTAAAAACAAATGATAGTCCCACTAAGTGCAAACCAGATGGGATGACGTATCGCTGCAGAATGTTGTGGTAGCCATGCTGGTTAAGTGTGCCTTGAATAAATCACTGACAGTGTCACCAGCAAAGCACCCCCACACCATCACACCTCCTCCTCCATGCTTCATGGTGGGAACCACACATGCGGAGATCATCTGTTCACATATTCTGCATCTCACAAAAGTCTCAAATTTGGACTCATCAGACCAAAGGACAGATTTCCACCGGTATAATGTCCATTGTTCGTGTTTCTTGACCCAAGCAAGTCTCTTCTTATTATCGGTGAATGTGATCGTCTGCCTATCACCAGCCTAAGTAGGCCCATAACTCCATTCATATTCTATTCAGAAAGTAATCAAATTGGAAATGAGCTATTATTAGGCTGGTTAATGTGATGCATGTCTGTTGAATTTGGAAAAATCCACACACACTCGGCCCCGCCCCACCTGCTCAGCCAGTCAGGAGCCGCTACTGTGTTGCGGCAGTGGCATACTGCATACTGTACTTGCTAAATAGTGTGCAATGAGGAGTACATAGTATGCAGTTTAAGTATGTTGTACGCTAGTATGGGTATTTGGACACGGCTGCTGTCTCAGAGCCTGTTGGTCTGAGATTCGATGCTCTGGTATCCGCTTGCCGGAAAGTTCAGGGAGAACAGTCCATAGCTTGGGTGGCTGAAGTCCATACATACACCTGCACACACTATTTAAAAGAAGTGCACCATAGTTTATTTTTACTATTCAGTGCACTCCTCTACTTCTCTTATCAAAAGTAGTGCACTAGAGGAACTATGGTTCCACAAGGTGTGTTCATTGAAACTCTCGTAGAACTGATCTCAAGAGCAGTCGTCAAAGTGTCTCAGATCTAGGATCAGTTTTGTCTTTAAAATCACAATGGATAAAAGGGGGGGACCATATTCTAAATCAGCACTCCTAATCTGTGATACTTTATGTATATGGGCTCAGATCTTATTTCCTGCAGTTGTTTGTATAGCTTTAATTCTGATGGAGGATTCTGGGATTCTAGACACACACTTTTTTCATGTTTTAGGAGGGCACATGGTAGGGCTTGATTCCCAGTGTGGGCTAAATGCACAACAAAGGCAGCTGTCACTCGATAGCACACCTATTGTGCCATCCCCGCTCTCTCTTTTCAGCCATGTTGGAAACAGCCATGTTGGAAACCGAGAGAGGGAAAAAGATAGATATGGGTTTAGAGAAAGCGAGAAAGATTGGCTTTTATCTTTGCAGTGCTGCCCTCACAGTGGGCAGGGGGATAATTGGGCATGTACGTGAGCATGCCACCAGATATCCATGCCTAGTGGTAAGCCTGACTTTGTTATATCTTTATATGACTTTATATCTTTATATGACTTTGTACAAAGTAATTTTCAATGTGGTTATTCACGGTAAGAGGCATACTAACAGAGAATACTTGAACACCCTTTTGGCTTGACATAGAAATCTTTTGACCCCCACCCTCATCATGTCTGTGACCATTACCATGGTCTACTTTTAACGCACACCTTTCCTATTAAGACATTATCCTGTACCTACTGTGACATTGCTTAAGGTGCCAATGGACCCAGATGGCTCTTCCTTGAAATATGAAACAGACCAGACCATGGAGCTTTGAAACAATATGCTGGAGATTTCTCTCTCTCTCTCTCTAGTTTTAACACTCTCATAAAAGACCCTGTGATTGAGCTGATATACCCCTCTCTCTCTCTCTCTCTCTGTGTGGTTCTCTCTCTCTGACATTGATAAGGAGGGCTTCTTGAGAAGCACTAGGACTGGGGGGACTGTTAAATTCCCTAACGAGTGTCCTTGTTCGTTTTATGGGCATAGCATTAAAATTCTAACAAGTCTGTAATTGTTCTAAAACTGAGAAGAGAGAATCCTGTGGTGGGTTAGTTTGTACATAATTATAGAGTCAGTAACGTATACTGTAACCCAACAGCACATAATTGTAGTTTGTAACGTACATTGTAACCCAACTGTACGTAATGCTCAAGTCTGTAACGTACACAATGTTAACTTACGTTACAGAAGTTAATGGAAACATTCATGAGTGATGTGTTGCGCTTGGTAACATGAATAAATGTATCACTTTTATCTTGTTTCTAACTTCATCCCAGATTGGTTTTACTAAATCATATGTTAGAGCTGTTAAGTTGGGTTTTGACAGTACCATTGGTTCAATAGTTTGTCTCTCTGCTCTGTGAGCACTAATAATCATTGTATGAGACGATATGTGAAGTACACCCTTGCTTAGTGGAGGCATAAAGCATTATTTCACTCCCCTACAATGTTAACAAGTACAGAAGCAGTGTCTGGGAACGTTAGGGGACTATGACACATGTTGTTTGATATGGGGTTTTAACTTTGGTATACGTGTGTGTATATCATGTCAATTTTTATGTATGAGTCAGCTAACGGGCTGGCATCTCCTTTCCCCACAGTGTAGGATTTGTTCACTGTAAGCAGGCAGAATGAGTACTACACACATGGCTCCCATCTCATCTCCCTCTCTGTGCCCTGACACACCTATTCATGTGGGCACTGTTCTCCCTCTACTCTGTCAGGCTGCTGGTTCACTGGGGAAGGAAGCCTGGCGCCTGGCGGGGTCCTCTCTGTGATGCTCCCAGCCTGTTCCGATGCTCTGCATGCGTCAACAGGGAGCACTCAGTGATCTCCTGGAAGAGGAGTTCAACTTTGAGCTCTTTAATGTGTTTCCTGGGAGGCAGGGAGGCAGACGGGGAGGCAGGGAGGCACAGGGGCTTCTCTCCTCTCCCCCAAGATTTGGGAGTAAGTATGATGCCTGAGATATGAATAAATTAAGTAACTGCTGGTTCTGTTTTTCTGAGTTGTTGATGCTCGGGGAGATAACCTGTAAAAGCGCCGCAGATTCCTCTGGAAATAGTTACCCAAGGGGTGAGCAATTTGGGTAATAGCAAACTATTCATCTTGGTGTGTTTAAGCAGGGCTGCATGGTTACAGTCAGTCAGGGCCTGCAGCCGTTCAGTAGTATTTCCCTTTCCTGCTCTAGGTAACGTATATGACTGTAATGGAATCCAAAATTCAGCAGCATCTGCACAGTAATGTAGCTACAGCAGACAAGATCTGAATGAAATGTTGGCTAAACTTAGGCTAATAAAGCAGCTATCTAATATAGGTTTTTACCCACACAATTTTAAAGAATCAAACAAGGGGACATTTGGAAAGCTATTCACCCTAGCATGTACAAGATAGTTCAGTGAACTCACCGAATTTGGTTTTAGATCTGCACCTCGTGTGGATATACGGGCTATTGACAATTAGTCTTATTACAGTCATGACGATCCAGGAGCGACAGAACACTGAGCCTGTTGGAACCATATGCTCCAGTGACATCGATGTGTTTTATGCTGATGTGAAGCTTGACAGGGCCAGGTATTGCATCAGGAGACTGATAACTTGTCTGTCTCATATCTTCGGCTTTTACTGCACCTCTCACCATTTGTCATGCCACAATCTTTAACGACTCAGGATCTTACATGTAAATAAAAGAGAGGTTGAAAATGTTATTAAACAAGCAGGAGTGATTTTTATCCAGGGTCACTGAAAAGTATTACCAAAATTGGATACATTTTTAGGTTAATTACCTCAATTTGAATTGGGTAGCCTTGTGTAACACTTCACTCTAAAGAGCCATATAGTTTCAGCAATGCAACAATGGTCTGTCACGTTCTGACCTTTATTTCCTTTGTATTGTATTTATTTAGTATGGTCAGGGCGTGAGTTGGGTGGGCAGTCTATGTTTGTTTTTCTATGTTTTGGGGCATTTCTATGTTTTCGGCCTAGTATGGTTCTCAATCAGAGGCAGGTGTCATTAGTTGTCTCTGATTGAGAATCATACTTAGGTAGCCTGTGTTGCACTGTTTGTTTGTGGGTGATTGTCTATGTTGATGGCTTGTTTCAGCACAGGTCTCATTTTGTAGCTTCACGGTCGAATTTGGTTTATTGTTTTTGTTACTCGTTTGTATAGTGTTCAGTCTTTCTTGATTAAAGATTTACCATGGACACTTACCACGGCGCGTATTGGTCCTCAGATCCATCTCGTCTCTCCTCTTCAGATGAAGAGGAGGACGGCCGTGACAGAATCACCCACCAACCAAGGACCAAGCGGTGTGGTAGAAAACAGCGACGACAGCAGCAGCAGCAACAACAGCGGCCGGTATCACAGGACTCCTGGACTTGGGAGGAGATACTGAACGGAGAGGGACCCTGGGCACAGGCTGGGGAATATCGCCGCCCCAAAGCAGAGCTGGAGGCAGCGAAAGCTATGAGGAGGCAGCACGGCAGTGCGACAGGTACGAGAGACAGCCCCAAAAATTTTTTTGGGGGGGGCACACGAGGGGTGGAGCTAAGCCAGGTAGCAGACCTGCGCTCACTCCTCGTGCTTATTATAAGCAGCGAGATACTGGGCAGGCACCGTGTTATGCGGTTAAGCGCACGGTGTCGCCAGTACGTGTCCATAGCCCGGTGCGCTATAGGACAGCCCCCCGAGAGTGTCATGCGAGTGCGGGCATCGAGCCAGGGCGTATGGTGCCTGCTCAGCGGGTCTGGTCGCCGGTACGCAGTTTTGGCCCAGGGTATCCTGCGCCGGCTCTGCGTGCTGTGTCTCCGGGGCGCTGGGAGGGTGCAGTGCGTCCTCTGCCCGCGCTCCGCTCGTGCCGGGCGAATGTGGGAATGGAGCCGAAGGGAGAGGTGCGTGTAGTAAGCACTAGATCTCCCGTGCTTACCCACAGCCCGGTTCAACCTGTGCCTGCACTCTGGACGGTCCGGGCTAGAGTGGTTATCCAGCCTGGGGAAGTGGTGCCAAGGTTGCGCACCAGAGCTCCAGTGCTCCCCCACAGCCCGGTCTTTCAGGTGCCTCCTCTTAACCCCAAGCCTCCTGAAGGTCTTCCCAGCCTGGTGGTTCCTGTGGCAGCCCCACGCACCAGGCTGTCTCTCTGTCTCCTCCCTGCAGGTGGTCCCGCCTGTCCGGCGCCGCTGCCGGAGTCTCCCGCCTGTCCGGCGCCGCTGCCGGAGTCTCCCGCCTGTCCGGCGCCGCTGCCGGAGTCTCCCGCCTGTCCGGCGCCGCTGCCGGAGTCTCCCGCCTGTCCGGCGCCGCTGCCGGAGTCTCCCGCCTGTCCGGCGCCGCTGCCGGAGTCTCCCGCCTGTCCGGCGCCGCTGCCGGAGTCTCCCGCCTGTCCGGCGCCGCTGCCGGAGCCCCTCTGTCCCGAGCAGCTGTCCCTCTGTCCCGAGCTGCCCCTCTGTCCAGTGGGGTCATTGAGAGGGGTGGTCATGCTGAGAAAGCCACGGAGGCGGACAATAAAGCGGACTAAGACAATGATGAAGTGGAGTCCGCGTCCCGCGCCAGAGCCGCCACCGCGGACAGACGCCCACCCAGACCCTCCCCTATAGGTCAAGGTTTTGCGGTCGGAGTCCGCACCTTTGGGGGGGGGGTACTGTCACGTTCTGACCTTTATTTCCTTTGTATTGTATTTATTTAGTATGGTCAGGGCGTGAGTTGGGTGGGCAGTCTCTGTTTGTTTTTTTAAGTTTTGGGGCATTTCTATGTTTTCGGCCTAGTATGGTTCTCAATCAGAGGCAGGTGTCATTAGTTGTCTCTGATTGAGAATCATACTTAGGTAGCCTGTGTTGCACTGTTTGTGGGTGATTGTCTATGTTGATGGCTTGTTTCAGCACAGGTCTCATTTTGTAGCTTCACGGTCGAATTTGGTTTATTGTTTTTGTTACTCGTTTGTATAGTGTTCAGTCTTTCTTGATTAAAGATTTACCATGGACACTTATCACGCCGCGTATTGGTCCTCAGATCCATCTCGTCTCTCCTCTTCAGATGAAGAGGAGGACGGCCGTGACATGGTCATGGCTAGAAGGAATAGTTTTGTCAAATTAACCCTAACTCTTTTCCTAAATTTAACCTAATTCTCCTAGCCTACTACATGAATTATCCTAATCTGCTGCAGAAATTCTCTTAACCTACTATGTAAATTCTAATCTGACAAACTGTATCCTATCTAGCAAAACCATGCAACATAGGACATTTTACATTGCTCTTTGAGCACATTTTAGCTATACATATTTGACATTTTAACAACGCTTTTAATCTATTTAGTTATATAAATGCCACTTACTCCAGGGATTGTAGGATCTTCAGAAGAATAGCTGAAACCCAATGAGTCTTTAAAGAGTATACAGATGCATCAATGCCATGGAGTCAAAGGTAAGAGAACTGTTCGTGGTTTTCTACATGACACAAAAAAGATTCTGTTTCAGCATTTGAAGATATGGAGATGTATCATTGAGGTCTTGGCAACATCAGAGCATATAAACTGAAGCGTAATATGACAAAGGTATGTTCATGGCCATCACATGCAACAAACTGTACGTTGTCTACTGACTCCATGGCATTGATGCATCTGTATACTCATTATAGAGGACACGTTATTTATAATAACGTACAGTACATAGAGAGAATCGCTTGAAAAAAAAAGTGACCATCCATTTACCCAAAGTAATAAATAAAGTGGATAGCTGATAACACGCCTGCTGTTTACCCTCACTACTAGGGCAGACAAGAGCCTTAGCTATGCAGTTTGAGAAACAGTTGTTAGTCTCGAAAGCATTACATGGCAACATAGCAATTTTGATAGGACAAAAGGGCTGCGGGCCAGAATGTCTGGGTTTGCTGACCACTACAGACAAGCTCACTCTCATTATCCGTTACAGCCATACTATAGACTCTCAATGGCAACGGAGTACTTGGTACCATAATGATGCCCATGAAAATGATTATTTAAAACAGGGTTTGTGAAACTCTGTATATCTATGGCAGTTCTGCAGAATATAACATTTTTCCACCTACCCCCGAATGAATAGGATAAATTACCAGAGACTCTCACATGGTCCATTACATTAGGCTGTCTACAGTACATCCCTCCACAAGCCAAAACCACTCTGGCACTCAGCGAACTGTATGGGACCATAAACAAGAAACCGCTCACGCGGGGAGACTTAAAACTGCCCTACCTCACTTCTTCCAACATGTCTCCTGCGCCACTAGAGGCACTAAAACTCTAGACCACTTTTATTCTAACCACAGAAACGCATACAAGGCCCTCCCTTGTCCTCCCTTCGGCAAATCTGACCATGACTCCATTCTCCAGCTTCATGTTTACAAACCAAAGCTCAAAAAGGAAGTATCATTGATGAGCTCAATACGGAAGTGGTCGGATGAAGCAGACGTGATGCTGCAAGACCGTTTTGATAGGACAGACTAGGATATGTTCCGGGATTCATCCAATAGCATTGAGGAGTTTACCACAACAGTCACAACAGTTTTGGATTACTGTGTGATTGTTGCATCCCGGTTAAAGGAAGCAGGTTCTTTTTAGGTATTGCAAAGAGAAACTCGACAGTATAAAGCATTAACTTCTTCAAGCTAGGGTCCTTTTATCTCAATATCCGCTTGACTGACGTGCCCAAAGTAAACTGCCTAGCATTAACATCACGAAGACGGTTTATTTCCATCATGACAGAGGATACAACATGACCGGTTCCAATCTGAGTTCATTTGCACCCGCTCAAAGGTAGCACACTTGAATACCCTGGCCAACACCCAATGAGGGCCTGTCAATTAAGCTATATGCATCCGATACACATTTCCAATATCACGCACTGAAGACGTGCATACAATTTTAACCAGATGTGCATAATAACATGCTGTTTATCTCTCAAACACTACATCTCCTCCCCTGTAACTTCAACTAGTTTTGAGAACCTTACTCCTTTATTTTACCTATAACAATGTTTTTTAATAAATAAAAAAAATGCAATTCCTGAGTACATAACCCAGTTAAAGCGTTTTGATATTTCCTTTTACAGGTAACAGGATTCTTCAAAACAAGTTGTTACTAGGGATGTTGCGGTGACCTTATTACCGCCACACCGGCCACCATATTACCGCCACACTGGTGACCGTATTACTGCCACACCGGCAGTCATGAAGGCAGTCAAATTCCACGTGACCGTTTAGTCATGTTGCGCAACATTTCTATCGGCTATGCAATTGCGCGAGAAAACAGTGTGATGGCCTCTATTAAAAAGAGGAGGTTCCCATCAGCTTTCTATAAGCTAGGCCTACTATATTTATTTCTCAACTTTCCTCATATTAAGCACATTGCTTATCTTTACAACAGGAGTATAGCCTGCCCGGCTGGCATGAAAATGAACCATGCGAAAGCATCTTCCATTCGCTATTTAAGTGCATAGATGACATGTATTTTTTCCCGCTGCCCCTGTTTCGATACAGGTGCCTGATAATTGTCCACTCTAAATCAAAACAAATTTCAGAAATATATTATTTAGTACATGTAAAGACAGGATTAAATCAAGAATAGTCTGATGGGTGACAATATTAGCCTATCACTTGAATTATTTATTATCACTTGAGAATGATGCCCAGCTTCAGGCAAAAAACAACTGATTTTTTTACCATAGTCACACACATCACGTAACCTAGCCCATAGGCCTATATGTTTAGATAAGGTTTGAATCACAACAAAAGTGGACAAATAACTTCTTAAAATTAAGCAGATTCATCCACTTTACAAGGAGTGTAGAGGCTAACTGGCATACATAATCATTTTCCCCATAAAAATGCACCTTTATAATAAAAGCATTACATTCATAATCGCATTTGCCGTCACTTTTGATAATGGTGTTTTCCGTGCTTACAGATGTGCACACTCCCTCAAATTGTTGGGAACAAATATTATTTATATTTTATTCAGTTATGTTCAATTTTATTCTTCATATTATAAAATAATAGAAAATAATGCTGTTGTAACTAGGCCTTTAGTATCCTTAGATATCATTGCAAAAAGTTTATCCCTTCTTCATTAGCCAATAAAAAATCTCTCTCCCTATCTTCTGAATCAAGCTTGTAAGTCAGTACTATGCTTCAGATGGGGGAGGGACAGGTAGCCTAAACACACACAGGCAGACACTGGAATACATTTCTGAGGGATAGTGTGAGGGCTTAGCATAGGCACTTTGTTGCATTTGGTTGTGGAAGCCTGGAACGTAAAATAACGTTAATAATGCTTTTAAAATGACAGTTGGATCACTTTTGTTTCATTATTTTCCGGTTTCCAATTCTGTTCTTTTTAACCGGTTCCAACCCCTGCTTCAAACTAAGTATTACAGGACACTACATAAAGTGTCAATAAATAAATAAAAGGTTAAATGTTCTGCTGATTTCTGAAGGTTTTCTCATGATCCGCAGGTTATCATAGGTTGTGAGAGGTGTTTAGATGGGTTGATGGACATTTGTGTGTGTGTTTGTGTTAGAGCTAAGATGATTTATAGTAGTCCTACCTGAGACTACTGCACCAGGTATTCCTCTTCTGTTCCCATGCTGGAGACCATGACTTGATTACAACCTCTTACAATGGTGCCAACATTTTGTTTCTGATCTTTCAGCGGGGGCGTGGGTGGATGTTATATTGGTATGGCTCGTTATATTGTTGTGTGCGTGTTTGTGTACTGAGGAACATGTCATTTGGTTCTAGAAGAAATCCACTTTCAATTTCCTTATATTGGGGGCTTTCATCGTGGTAAGTGTTTCTTGGTTAAACGTCATCCACAGGCTATTGCGCACACAGCACGTTCAGTGGCTTCAGAATATCCCTTGACTTATTCCACAATTTGTTCTGTTACAGCCGGATTTCAAAATTCCATCTACACACAATACCCCATAATGAAAACATGTTTTTGACATTTTTGCAATTTAATTTTTTTTTTAATATAGAAATATATCATTTACATAAGTATTCACACCCAAGACTTTTCATGTTAGAATCTCCTTTGGCAGCGATTACAGCTGTGAGTCTTTCTGTGTAAGTCTCTAAGATCTTTGCACACCTGGATTTGTGTAATATGTACCCATTATTCTTTTCAAAATTCAAGCGCTGTCATATTGGTTGTTGATCATTGCTAGACAACCATTTTAAAGTCTTGTCATAGAGTTTGAAGCAGATTTGAGTCAAAACTGCAATTCAACCACTCAGGAACATTCACTGTTTTCTTGGTAAGCAACTCCGGTGTAGATTTGGCCTTGTGTTTCAGGTTATTGTCCTGATGAAAGATTAATTCATCTCCCAGCGTCTGTTGGAAAGCAGACTGAACCAGGTTTTCCTCAAGGATTTTTCCTCCGCTGAGCTCCATTCCTTTTTTTTATATCCTGAAAAACTCCCCAGTCCTTAACGATTACAAGCATACCCATAACATGATTCATCCACCGCTATGCTTGAAAATATGGAGAGTGGTACACGGTAATGTGTTGTATTGAACACTTTGTATTCACAAGAAAAAGTTAATTGCTTTGCCACTTTTTTCAGTGTTACTTTAGTGCATTGTTGCAAACAGGAGGCATGTTTTGGAATATTTGTATTCTGTACAGGCCTCCTTCTTTTATCTCCGTCACTTAGTATTGTGGAGTAACTACCATGTTGTTGATTCATCCTCAGTTTTCTCCTATCACAGCCATTAAACTCTGTAACCACTGGCCTCATGGGGAAATCCCTAAACTCTGTAACTGTTCTAAAGTCACCACCAGCCTCATGGGGAAATCCCTGAATGGTTTTCTTCTTCCACGGCAACTGAGTTAGGAAGGATGCCTGTATTTTTGAAGTGACTGGATGTATTGATAAATCATCCAAAGTGTAATTAATAGCTTCACGATGCTCAAACGGATATTCAATGTCTGCTTTATTTTGACCCATCTACCAATAGGTGCCCTTCTTTGCGTGTCATAGAAAAACCTCCCTGGTGTTTGTGGTTGAATTTGTGTTTGAAATTTCCTGCTCGAATGAAGGACCTTACAGATAATTGTATGTGTAGGGTACAGAGATGATGTAGTTATAAAAAATAATTTTAAACACTATTATTGCACACAGAGTAAGTCCATTCAACTTATTATATGACTTGTTAAGCACATTTTTACTCCTGAACTTATTTAGGCTTGCCATAACAACGGCGTTGAATTCTTATTGACTGAAGATATTTCAGCCTTTTATTTTTAATACATTTGTAAGAATAAAAAAATGTATTCCACTTTGACATAATGGGGTATTGTGTGTAGGCCAGTGACAAAAACATCTACATTTAATTCATTTTATTTTCAGGCTGTAACACAACAAAATGTGGAAAAAGTAAAGGGGTGTGAATACTTTCAGAAGGCACTGTATAAGCCTGGGTGTCATGTCTACTCCCGCTCCCCCTCTCCAGCGCTCGACTCCACCGGTTTACTAAACACTGGCTCTGGCAATCATTACTACGCACACCTGGCACCATCGTTACACGCACCTTTGCCTCATCACTTCCCTGATTACCTCCCCTATATCTGACACTCCCTTAGTTCCATTCCCCAGGCACTATTGGTTATGTATTTCATGTCCCGACGCTACTCTTGTTCTGTATCGTTCCATGTTTCTTATATTATTAAACTCACCCCATGCTTCTCGACTCCCAGGGTCTCTGTTACGGAATACTACCTTGACAAATGGAAGCAGCATGAAATCAGGACATCTCCCAGACGGTCAACAAACAGGGATACCTACTTCGTCAGCACCATGACCAGCTGGCACAACTGGGTTGGAGTGGGCTACGGCCGTCTGGGAGAGAGGAGAGGAGGAGCTGGCTACGTACGAGGGGTCCGTGGCTCTGTTCTGTCTTTGATCATCCACCGGAGGGCAGAGGGGGGAGGGGATGAGAGCCTACTCCAACTACGGTAGGATGATCAGACCACTGCCGAGTATGCGCTCATATTCCGGACACTAGCCACATCAAGCGGCTGGAGTGCTGGAGTGATCTATTCAGAAGAGGACTACGCGAGAAGGTCCAGACAGAACTGGCATTTGGAGATGACAACCTCTCTTTGGACGCACTCATCGCAATGGCCATCCATCTGGATAACCTACTTCAGGAGCGTTGGTAACCTTATCGCTTCTATCCCTCCCTCAGTGACCACTCTGGATCAGAGCCTGAACCCATGGAGGAAGGTGTCACACTCCTCCCTGCGACTGAGCGATGCAGACGGTAACAGCTGGGGATCTGTCCCTATTGTGGTCAAGGTTGGCACCAGCTTCAGCAGTGTCCAGTATGTCCCAACTTGGTATCCACAAGAGCAGAGGAACGGCCATGTGATCTTCCACCTTCTGGGGCCGGTGTGAGTATCTCATCCTTTTCTGACAAACCCTTTTTAGTGTCGCTCACACTAGCTGGCAATCCTTCATGTACTGTTTCTACAGCGCTAGTGGATTCCGGTGCCGTGGAGAACTTTATTGACCATACCCTTGCCTCCTCTCTGAACATCACCTCATACCCGCTCTCTTCTCTGTTTCCGGTTCAAGCCCTTGGGAACCGGCCACTAGGATCCGGAACCATCAGAAACATCACCACACCACTCACCTTCACCGTGGAGTCTTTTCATCATCATTAGTGCACCAGCACACAAGATCATCCTTGGCCTCCCATGGCTCCAACGCCATAACCCCACCATCTCATGGTCGAGGATGAGAATCACGGACTGGGCACCCGAATGCTGGAGGACCTGCTTTCCCGTCCCCTCTCGAGTCGTAGCCCCTGTGGTCTGGGACATAGATGTGGACATTCGTCAGGCTCTGGAGAGGGAATCCGGACCCACTACCTGTCCTCCTGAGCACTTCTACGTTCCCACGGGATAAGGGATCGGCTGCTGATCTGGTTGCACACAGCTGTCGTCGCGAAATATCCAGGGATCCAGGGAAAGGTGACCGGAAACATGACCGAATACAAACAGTGTAGCTATTCCCTCCGCAAGGCAATCAAACAAGCTAAGCGTCAGTATAGAGACAAAGTAGAGTCGCAATTCAACGGCTCAGTAACGAGAGGTATGTGGCAGGGTCTACAGTCAATCACGGACTACAAAAAGTAAACTAAAAAACTTCTTTGATCGCTTTGAGAACAATACAGTGCAACCGACACGGCCCGCTACCAAAACCTGCGGCTTCTCCTTCACCACATCCAACGTGAGTAAAACATTTAACCCGTGTTAACCCCATTTAACACCATAGTACCCTCCAAACTCGTCATCAAGCTCGAGATCCTGGGTCTTGACCCGACCCTGTGCAACTGGGTCCTGGACTTTCTGACGGGCCGCCCCAAGGTGGTGAGGAAACAACATCTCCACCCCGCTGATCCTCAACACTGAGGCCCCACAAGGGTGTGTTCTCAGCCCTCTCCTGTACTCCCTGTTCACTCATGACTGCGTGGCCATGCACGCCTCCAACTCAATCATCAGTTTTCAGAAGACACTACAGTGGTAGGCTTGATTACCAACAATGACAAGACGGCCTACAGGGAGGAGATGAGGGCCCTCAGAGTGTGGTGTCAGGAAAATAACCTCACACTCAACATCAACAAAACAAAGGAGATGATCGTGGACTTCAGGAAACAGCAGAGGGAGCACCCCCCTATCCAAATCGACGGGACAGTAGTGGAGAAGGTGGAAAGTTTTAAGTTCCTCGGCGTATTCATCACGGACAAACTAAAATGGTCCACCCACACAGGCAGCATGGTGAAGAAGGCGCAACAGCGCCTCTTCAACCTCAGGAGGCTGAAGAAATTTGGCTTGTCATCAAAAGCACTCACAAACCTTTACAGATGCACAATCGAGAGCATCCTGTTGGGCTTTATCACTGCCTGGTACGGCATCTGCTCCACCCACAACCGCAAGGCTCTCCAGAGGGTAGTGAGGTCTGCACAACTCATCACCGGGGGCAAACTACCTGCCCTCCAGGACACCTACACCACCTGATGTCACAGGAAGGCCATAAAGATAATCAAGGACAACAACCACCCGAGCCACTGCCTGTTCACCCCGCTATCATCCAGAAGGAGAGGTCAGTACAGGTGCATCAAAGCTGGGACCGAGAGACTGACAAAAAGCTTCTATCTCAAGGCCATCAGACTATTAAACAGCCATCACTAACATTGAATGGCTGCTGCCATCATACTGACTCAAATCTCTAGCCACTTTAATAATAAAAAATTTGATGTAATAAATGTATCACTAGTCACTTTATATAGTGTTTACATACCCTACATTACTCATCTCATATGTATATATTGTACTTGATACCATCTACTGCATCTTGCCTCTGCCGTTTGGCCAACGCTCATCCATATATTTATATGTACATATTCTTATTCATTCCTTTACACTTGTGTGTATAAGGCAGTTGTTGTGAAATGGTTAGATTACTTGTTAGATATTACTGCATGGTCGGAACTAGATGCACAAGCATTTCGCTACACTCACATTAACATCTGCTAACCATGTGTATGTGACCAATAAAATTTGATTTGGAACATCCAGGGATCACCCATACTATTCAATCTCTCTCCGAAAAGTATCGGTGAACCACTTTGGCACAGGACATTATTCGCTATGTCAATTCCGGTTCTGTGTGTGCCCAAACTAAATCCCCCTGGCACACTCCAGAAGGGAAACTCCTTCTGCTTCCCGTGCCTCAGAGTTCCTGGTCTCATCTATCCATTGATTCTGGCACTGATCTCGCCTCTGACAATTTTCACCACCATTCATTTTATCACCCGCTGGTCTCCCTATTGCTCTCCATGTCACTGAGGCACTGTTCCAGCAGGTCTTCCGGCATTATGGCCTTCCAGAGGACATCGTCTCCGACTGTGTCCCCCAATTCACATCACGGTATGGAGAACCTTCATGGAGAGGCTCGGGGTCACGGTCTAACGGGGAGGTGGAGGGGATGAACCAGGAGCTGGGCAGGTTCCTGAAGAGCCACCTGATTCCTTCCCTGTGTGGAGTGTGCCCAGAATTTGTTACATCACTCCTCCACTGGGCTGATTTTCTTCCAGTGTGTTATGGGTTATCAGCCGGCCCTTGTTCTTTGGACGCAGGGCCAGACCGAAGCTCTTGCAGTGGATGAGTGGTTCAGGCATGCAGAAGTGTGGAGCGACGCCCAGGTGAGACTCCAGCACGTCATCCACCGTCAGAAGGAGCAGGCGGATCGCCACCACAGGGAGGCTCCCGTGTTCCATCGTGTTGATCACGTCTTTCACTCCACCTTAAACAGGAACCTCTCACTCCACCTGCCCTGCAAGAAGCTGAGCCCCCAGTTTGTGGGGCCTTTCAAGGTTCTCCGAAGGGTCAACATGGTGACGTATAGATTACAGCTCCACAGTGACTACTGTATCATACCTTCCTTTCATGTCTCCCTTCTCTGGTTGTTCCTGGTCCCCTGCTTAACGTCTTATAGAAAATATTGGAAAACACAATGACCTCCAAAAACAATTCCCTGGATGGATTGTGCTCGAGGTTTCGCCCACCAAATCAGTTCTGTTATACGCACAGACATTATTCTAACAGTTTTAGAAACTTCAGAGGGTTTCTATCCAAATCTACTAGTTATATGCATATCCTAGCTTCTGGGCCTGAGTAACAGGCAGTTTGCTTTGGGCACGCTTTTCATCCGGACGTGAAAATACTTCCCCCTACCCAAGAGAGGTTATGGTTGTCCCCCACGACCCCCCTCTGCCTCCCCTGGACGTCGAGGGAGGTATCACCTATGCCGTCATATCCCTACTGGACTTCCGACATCATGGGTGTCGGCTCCAGTACCTGGAAGACTCGGAGGGGTATGGTCTAGAGGAGCGGTGTTGGGTTCCGGTGGAGGACATTCTGGATCCCAACATCATCTGTGATTTCCACCTTCACCGTCCGGACCGGCCCTCCTCTCCCTCGAGGCCGTTCCCCCTGGCCGGCATCGTCCTGCGGCTGGAGCCGCGTGTCAGGAGGGGGCACTGTCATGTCTACTCCCGCTCCCCCTCTCCAGCTCTCGACGTCGCTGGTTTACTGATCACTGGCTCTGACAAACATTATTACGCACATCTGGCACCATCGTTACGCACACCTGTGCCTCATCATGAGACACACCTGGACTCCATCACTTCACTGATTACCTCCCCTATATCTGTCACTCCCTTGGTTCCATTCCCCAGGCAGTATTGGTTATGTCTTTAATATCCCGACGCTACTCTTTTGTATCGTTCCATGTTTCTTGTATTATTAAACTCACCCCATGCACCTGCGTCTCAACTCCCAGCGTTACACTAGGATATCAGCCATTCAAAATTGGCCTTAGTGGGAGTGACCATGAGTAAAGTTTTTGTCATCAGGCTATGTCTTTTGCTAACCTTTGTTAACCTCTAAAAAGAGACTAAAATGGCCTCTTTCAACCAGATTATCTCAAAAATGGTTGTGATACAAATGTCCTTCCACCCAATGAAGTTTCTATGTGAGAATTGCCAGAATCTGAGGTACCGGGCCTCCCGGGTGGCGCAGTGGTTAAGGGCGCTGTACTGCAGCGGCAGCTGTGCCATCAGAGTCCCTGGGTTCGCGCCCAGGCTCTGACGTAACCGGCCGCGACCGGGAGGTCCGTGGGGCGACGCACAATTGGCCTAGCGTCGTCCGGGTTAGGGAGGGATTGGTCGGTAGGGATCTCCTTGTCTCATCGCGCACCAACCAAGGTTGCCAGGTGCACGGTGTAGCCTCCGACACATTGGTGTGGCTGGCTTCCGGGTTGGACGCGCGCTGTGTTAAGAAGCAGTACGGCTGGTTGGGTTGTGTATCGGAGGACGCATGACATTCAGCCTTCGTCTCTCCCGAGCCCGTACGGGAGTTGTAGCGATGAGACAAGATAGTAGCTACTACAACAATTGGATACCACGAAATTGGGGAGAAAGAGGGGTAACATTTAAAAATAATAA